>NC_065528.1:1787149-1805190 GCF_006386435.1 Epinephelus moara | reverse complement strand
CGACAAAGGCAGCCTATGAAAGCTGTACGGGGTGCTGCGCGACATCCTGTTCTTGCGTTCGGGAAAAAGGCCCGTTTATTTGAGCACTCCAAAAACTCCGGTAACACTCCAGGGGGTAGCACGTAAAAGACTCCGTCCTCTGACTCTTCTAGCGTAACACACACTTCACACACACATACTGATTTACATTACCAAGCGGGGACAACTTACGCCTTTATGCTCCAACACTGACTGACAGCTGACTCCACTCATTCACACTCACCACTGCCCCAGGGCCGCTACCATATGCTATTTACAGAGATAGCACTGGCGATCTGAACCGGTCAGTGGCGAAAAAAGCACTTTTATACTGGACGCATTTGCCTCCATTACCGTTTTAGCTCGTTTCGCGGCTCAATACTGAACCAATTTTAGAACGAGTGGTACCCATGAATCATACGCACACATACACATGGGGAAATACAGCCCAGGTTGAAAAATACCGAAGTTGTCCTTTAACAGCCATATGGCCATCGTAAGAAACATCTGACATAAACCCTGTAGCCAACTGGTGTTATACGGCTGTGGCCACTTGAACCTTAGTTTGTGTCTCACCTCTCTGAACTTCTGCAGGTAAAGCTTCAGTGGTTCCACATACATGTCGAAGCCCAACGTTGACATGGCGAACAGGATGTCCTCCCCGTTGATGGTCTTCCTCTTCTCCTGATGGCAGCGCTCGCTAGCCTCTGATGTGATGAAGCTGATGAACTCGCTCACACACTCCTGCACGCACTCCTTGGCATCTTTTGCAATCTGTGGAAAACAGAAATAAATTATGAACAAGTGTTTCTGACAGATGTGGTAGAAAGAGTGCACATCAGCCCGGCAACGAAGAAAAATCCTTCTGAAGCCCCACAGACAAAGTGCTTCCATTTTGCCTGACCAAACAACTTTTGAATGTAAATGTGCACTAACGGTTATAATTATTAATAATAATATTAATAATAATAATAATGATAATACATTTTTTTAAAGGCACCTTTCTCACACAACAGTGAAACCATAAAGGCCCGAACATACTCGGGCGTACTATAAGCGGAACGGACTCCGCGAGGAATGTCCGCAGTCATTCGGGCTTCCATAGTCGAGCGCACTTCCGTGTTGTAGTTTCCTGTAAAAATGTCCATGAAAAATCCCTGCGATGTGAAAAATACATGCCAAGCAGTCACTGGTGCGCGGAGCGGAGTCCGCGCAGTCGTAAAATCTGAGCTTTGCGTGCACAGGCCTTGCGGACGTCCGCTTTGAGTCCGTGCGGACCTCCACAGAGTCCGTTCCACGTATGTTCCGCCCGAGTATGTTCGGCCTTAAGAAATACACAATATGACTGAAAAACAGATTAAAATTAAAATTAGCATATTGTTCAGTGTTTGTTGCTTTGGTGCAGTCTTTACCTGGGTTACCTGAATGAATGGTATTTCATTCAGTGTTTATTTTCATCATCTGTACATCTTAGGCTTCATTAACATAAAACTCTTTTGTGCTTTTTGCTCCCAAGGCTTTTGATGCACCTGCAGTGGTGTGGTGAGTACATTTGTCAAATTTTTTGCACCGCTGTCTGTCTCTCCTCTGCCTGCGGAAAAACACCATGCAGCAAACATGCACGAGATATTCACACTGAGCTGAAATAATTTTGGTAAAAGCTTTATGAGTAATGACACCTGTGTGACAGCTAGCTCAAGACAGTAGATCCTGATCAGTTAAAAAAATGCCTTGATTGGCCCCTATCCCAATCTTTGAGATCTGCTACTGGTTGACTGGTGGGATGGTGTGAAACTATTGGCAGGATTGTACATGCATGTATATGAATGAATGTGCTTCCTTGTGTGCATACACAAGGAAACAAAATGGGGACCCACTAATAGAAAAAGTGCTCTGTAGAGCTACTAGGGGTCAAAAACTTTACAGGAAACCTTTAAATCTGAGCAAAAGGCATGTACATACAACCAAAATTTTGTGACATAACAACTAGTTTGGAAGCCAATTCTTGGTCCAGTATGTTGTAAACACGTTTATCAGCCCTGCAGTGTGGCACTAATTACCCTGTCACACTAAACGTAATGCAAAAAAAGAAAACAAAGATTCCCGGTCCTCTTTCTCTCTCTCTCTCTCTCTCTCTCTAACCTTTCCAGTCTGAGGAACAGCATTCTTCATAATGCGAGCCACGTTGGCAATTGGAAGATAGATGTCCTGCTCCCTGAAGTTCTCTTTGATACCACTGTCATCATGGTCATTCAGATTCTCCTCTCCATCATCTACAGAAAACAAACACACAGACAGAATCAGCACTTTGTGACCTGAGCAAAAAAAACCCAAACAACTGTCAGTTGTCTTTTTTTGATGGTCTACACTTTGGCTGCTCCTCACCATCTTGAGATTGGAGAACGTAGTGACCAGATGCCATGTACTCTCCGGTGATGCCCAGCTGGGAGGCATCGGTGGTCGAGCTGTCTCCGTCCATCTGCAACAAACATGCACATCTTATTCAACACCTTCAAAGTCTAAAATGCACCAAATATCTCAAAGTCACTCCAATGAAAGTTTGACTCAAGAGTATTTACAAGCCTGTCGCTCACACATGCGCGCGTGCGCACGGACGATCTTTGGATTTCTGTTTTATTAAACTCAGGGCTTTAAAATTAAATAAATCATGACAGCTTGTGGGTTTTTTTCTCTGTAGCTTCCCTGTGGATTTAACACTCTGACAGGCTGACCTGTAACATCACTTGTGGATGGATGACAAGCTACTCCCACGCAGATAAAATGCAAAAAAAAAAAAAACATGTTTTTTTTCCCAAACTGAGGAAAATGCAAATCAGATTTCCTCAATCCCTCATCTGACCTCAATTTCTGACTTCAATCCAGCACTGTTTTTTGCTGTCTATACAGTATACTGTTATCATAAGAAGCTTTTTTTAATGTAATAATTTAAGAGATGCTTTAGCAATCCTGTTGACCTGCCCTCATGGGTTGGGTAGGGTTTTGGTGTTTTGGGCATCTGGGATCTTTACCAACAGTATCTTAACAGATAAAACAGATGCTGACAAAGTTTTACTTTGGGAACATAATTAACTAGGGATGTCCCAATCTGATTTTTTTGCATCCGATCCGATACCGAGTTCTTTATTTTGAAACCGAGTCTGATACCGAGTCCAATCCGATACTTTGCAAAGCATTAAGAAAAAAAAAAAGAATGCATCCAAGTTGTCCCATAAGGTTTGTTTTTTATTAAAATAGTATCCAAAAAGCTTATCGGTGGTTCAGCGGCACAAAATGTAAACCAAGTCAATATCTTCTTCTTGTCTTCAATAAACAAAATAGGCCTATATCTTTTTTAGCGGTTTGACACATGAAACAAATATTTTTCTTTTACTCAGTCAAACCCCACAAAGAAACCATAAAACCCATAAAACAGGTCCCTCAACACCAAAATGAAATTGTTTTTACCTGGTTTCTGTAGAACAAAATAATTATACTCAATTTTCAAAAATACAAATACAACAGTAATCAGTTTCAAGAAAGTATATATTTTTTCCACCAAAGAAAAGAAATGTTCCGCTCCGTTCAGTCAGTTCAATCCAGTTCAAACAAAAAACTCCACTCCAGGATTTCCAAATAACACACAGTTCAATTCAGTTCAATCCACACAATTCGCTAAACAAAACAAAACTCCACCCCAGGTTTTCCCGCAACCAAGGAGGTAAAGAAAATCCACTGTTGGCTCTGACTCAGTTCAGTTTCAAAACAATAAATCAACCGGCCCGAATGTTCCAAGTAAGGAATAATGAAACGGAAAGTAACGTTCCCTCCTAGCTGCGTTGTTCATCATGTCACCTTGTTTGCTGGGAGTTCATTAGCCTATTTTGTTCTAGTTTTGTACTTTGGTGATCGTACATCATTGTTAGCTGTTGTCCATAGGGCTCTAGTTAAGCTAATTTTAACTTCTGGAGCTTAGCTTCATTAATTTATCTGTAATCTCAGAGATAACAAAGGTTGGCAAACGTTATGCTGAATGATTCAGTGTAAATACTGTAGCACCAAACTAACAGAGAGACACTGTTGGTAAAGATGGTAAAAAGGCTGTTATCCTTTTCTCATATTCTGAGCCAAAAACCTTAACTTCAGTGGGACTTTAACTTGTTGTCTTTGATGGCGACCGCAATGAGATGCGGTTCACAAGTGTACACTGTGACCTGTAAATTTTGGTTTGTAATTTAAGCTTTTCATCGACGTTCTCAACAATAAAGTGATGAATATATCCCTCAAATGCGTAGTTTAGGCCTTTTTGGTTACTTCTCAATGACATCTGATCGTTGTGTCCCCAAAAATCATCAACTGCCTCCTGTGAAATGCCGTGTACTGCGACACCTGCCATAGCGCCGGTCACTGAATGTTAATAGTTTGTCTGAGTGAGTGGAGGGGGGCGTGGCTTAGCCATAGGTCAATTGTTACCTGCAAACCAATTTTAAAAGGCCCTCAGCATGTCTTTCAAAATAACAGACTGTATTAAAAACATGGACAACAGACAGCTCCCCAAAAGTGAAGCCAAAAACATCTAATGACAGATGGTAAACAAGAAAATAAATGGTTCCCTGACAGCACACTAGGAATGCATGATGCACAATATGCGATAAATATAACAACTTATTTGGCTGATATCCAATATTTCCATTTTTTTCCTACCTAGTTTTAGTGATCACCAAGTCTCTTCTGTAGAGGAATTAACATTATATTGTGCATGCATAGAAATAAAGTTTCTTTATGCTTCTGCGTACACTCGACGCAACGTGAATGCAGTTGCTCCGGAGTTGCTGTGTGCCTGCCATAGTTCTGCGTCCTGTTGGTCTATGTCGCTATGCAATTCCCCAGCAAAGCGCTTGGGGGCGCGGTGTTCTTTTATATACAAACCTAGACTCTGCGACGTCTATGGTCGTTGCTCGTTCATTGTTTATTTATCTTCCGGCTTTGCTCTAGTCACAGTGAAGATGGCGACCGAGAGAGAAAGACTGCTGCTTAAGCTCGAAATGATCGACATTGAACAACAAATGGTCTTATTACAAATGTTACGATGACGACGACAACGAAGAGAGGCGACTGCGCCGATGGTCTGTAATGGCAGTGTTGTGGTATTGCAGCAGGAAGTGAAACCTTGTGAAATGCCGGAAATTATGTAGTTTGAAGGACCAATCATAGCTCTTGTGGTCTGCGTTGCGTCCCTCTGCGACCGACGCAGAGACACGACATGCTCCTCCAAAAAATTGTAACCACGCGTTACAATTTTTTGGAGGTGCATGGTGTGTCTCTGCGTCGGTCGCAGAGGGACGCAACACCTCCGCAAAGCCCTCTGCGTCGTAGGTATGCAGAAGCATAAACCTTGCTTTATTGCAATGGCCCACCAGCAGTTGGAGACATGAAATACAGTGCTTTTCATTGTATGTAATATTCATTCATTGTGCAAAACAAAAAAAGCATGTTGGCCAATTATGATAATGTACCAATATTATCAGTCATCCCTACTTATTTACTAAGTTACATGAATGCAGCTGTCACAATAAATGTCCAGCTGAGCCCCATTCAACCTTTAAGACTTTATATGGAAAACAAAAAAAAGAATCACTGAATGTTTGTATTAAACGGCTGAACCTGATTCAACTGGCACAATTCTGAGTCTGGTACAATCGTAGTGTTTTCATAGACAGATGGTGAACAAGCAAACAAATGGTTCCCTGACAGCAGACATTTTCTGCTAGGTAGCAGACATGGCCACAGCAAAAAGCCAAGACTGAGGGCTGCCTCTTGCAGGAGTGGTGGAAAGTTTAATACTTTTGCACTGGATGCAATGAAGATGAAACGGTTCCATTTGTTCTATTTGTATGTGGTTTTTGTAAATAACCCATGGGATAAAAGAAGCAGCTGACCCCCAGGTATTTTCACAATATCTTAACTGGCCCCCCAAACGATACGATTAAAATAAATAAATGTCGGAACTGGGCAAGTTTTGTAACGAACCAAATGTGTGTTTTGCTGCGTCTGTGTGTGTTCACGTAAGAAACTAACGTTTGCTATTCATTTGCTCACTGACTTGTCGGGAAAACGGCTCTGGTGTTGTGCCAGATATTGCATTCAGATAATTCGCGTTAATATTACACGTTTCAATTTTAAAGACTACGACTTGCTGCGTAGCTAATTTTAGAGGACGTAAATATTTTCAGAGGTTGACAACAAGTGCTGCCAAATATATTGCCATATATATTCTGAACAGAAATTTGGCGATATGGGATTGCGAGCTAGCGTTAGTCCTGTTAGTGCAGTCAGCACTATAATTTAAATGATAAACGGTGCCAGTTAAACAGTTAATCCACGACGAGGCCAGTTTAACGTTACGTTAGTAACACGTTAACGTTAAAATACATTGATGTGTGTTTAGCTTTCGTAGCTATCTAGCACACTTAAGCCGCGGGTGAGATATTTAGCTGACGTTAGCTCGTGACAACCCACGAATGGAGCTAGCTAGCTAGCTACTCATTAGTTGTATTACAACCAGCAAGCCAGTTTGCTGCTCGTAATACAACTAATGAGTTGAGGATAATGAAAAGAGGCTGTCCAGCGGGCTGTTACCTTCTGTAGTTAACCTATTCAGGTACACAGCATCCCTTGAATACATTTTCATTGTAAGTCCACTGCAACTGGCGCCAGCACGGACAGCGTTGGCCTGTTCTTTGTCGTGCAGAGCGGAGCAAGACATGACCGGGGCCGAAATGTTGAATAGTCGTTTGTAAAGTTTCGTCCGCTGGATACTTCCTGATAAGCAGCCCTCATTCACTCAGACAACAAATAAAAAATCAGACAGAGACGGACATTTCCATTCGAGCTAACGAGAAATCGGTTAGCAATCATTGGCCGGAGCCAGGCACAAACCTGCAATGAAGCCCTGGTTGGTTACCTTCCTGAGACGGCTGTTTGGTTGGACAGAAAATGGCTGCGAAAGGACCAGTCCCAGCGCGCAGCCGCGGCTGCACTACCGCCACTGACCGGTAGATGGCCTTGCTGCCTTCAGGGACTCTTCGCAAGCTCCAACCTCACAGGTTTAATGTAAATTCAGCAGTGGAAACATCATGTAGTAGTTACTGTGAAATTGTAAACTGGATCAGCCGAATGTGGTATACGATTTTAAGTGTTTCTAGAATGTGTATTTTAGCTTCTTTAGCGTAGTAATCCAGGCGAGGTACAGGGTAACTGCAGTCTGAAACGACAGAGTGAGAAGAATATACACTTGCAATTTGCACTTTCAATGCAACGTTGTCGGTCGTCAATGCAACACAATTCCTACATTTATGGTTACACGGGAACGCATCTCATCTAGCCGGCAGGTTTCCACCCTCCCTCTGCTGCCATTTCACAAATTGTTTCAGCAAATGTTTCCTTGAACACAGAAACACATTATGGGCGTCTGAACTGCTGCACTGAAGGACCGAATATCTACAGAAAGCTTATTTAGGACTACTTAGAGCCTTTTAAGTTCAATGAAGCGAGTTATATGTATAAAACGGTTCAGAGAAGTGTTGCCATTTCAACTCAGCCATTTTTGACATAAAGGTAACGTTAGGCTGTGCTATCCTGAACAGCCTCTGCTGCCAACAAAGGGCAGGTTATTGACAAATGTATTACATCTATAGGTTTCAGACGGTTTATTGTGTTTACTTGCTGTGTTTTAAGTGGTAGAGTATGTTTTCAAAGGCAGCTGCTGAAGTAAGTTGATGTTCAGGGGTTTCACCACAAGATGTTCCCAGACACTGAAAATAAAAAGGCTAACTTACCTTTAAAGGAATGCTCCGACGATTTGGGAGTTATGCCCTTTCTCTATCATTTTCATATTGAGACAACATGATCGATATCTTTTTTGTGTCTGTACGTCCAGTGGCTGGGTTGCGGCTTAGCTTAGCGAATACAATTGAAGTCTATAGGGGGTCAGTAGCCTACTCGGTAAAAGTGAACAAATAAACATTACAGAAACCCTGAAGCTGGTATTTCTACACATGCATTTAAAATAAACATGTTTAAACATTAATTCAAAAAACGAGAGTCCTTTTTAGTCATTTTAGAAGAAGTTTGATACACATAAGTGTTTACGCATGTGACCAAAAGTTCATCTGTGCGACCTCAAATATATAATTGGGAGCACTGGTGTGAGTGTAAATAATTCTTCTGGTGCGACTATTTTTCCCCCGAGTTGAATGTCTCATTCACAAGTAATTGTAATCGAGGTAAAGCTTCAATTAATCGTGATACTGATTTTAAGTAATATCGGCCAGCCCTAACTGAAATATTGAGTGACTCAGCGAATCAACAGCATGTAGGCTATAATTTATTTAGTAATTATTTCCCTTGGACCCCCCTGCAGTCTACACTTCCTCGCCTTTCTCTTAGAAATGAGAAACCCAAGTTAACCACAATATATTTTGGTAGTTTAATGAATTTTTAAAGAGATGTTGTAAAATGTGTACTCAATGTTTATATGTTTTTAGATATATAATTAAATGCTCAAACAACAACAAAAAGTTATGTTAAACTGACATAGAATTTCTGTCAGACAAGGGTCATGTCAGGCATTTATTTTGCATCTGGTGTACCTTTTATTTTACTGTGTTGTACTAAAGTAAAAGTGCAAGCTGTAATTAAAAAAAAAGTATAGCGCAAACTGGGGTTTACAGTGTATAAAGTTTTTTTTGGTGTGGAAGTAAATTAAATGTCTCTTAGTTCTAGACTATTGATCAATCAAAACAAGACATTTAAAGATGTTTCTGAGATTTTCGTGAACTGCTAGTGGCCACTTTCATTATTATCTGACATTTGATCTGCAAAACAAAGTTTGAAGTGAGAATGTGTGAGATATAAACAATTGCCAGATTAATCAATAATAAAAATCAATGTTAATTACAGCCCTAGTATTCAGAAAACAATGTCATCATTGCGCACAGCTGACAACAACATGATAAACAATCAATGAACGACCAAAGACGGAACAATGACAATAACAACATCATCAAAAAGGACACAGAATAAAAACAAAGTAATAAAAAAAAAATTAAGCTTCAAGCAGTGATAAATGGGCCCATGCATCTTTGCACATGGCAGGGGTGCTGTCAGGATGCTGACTCACGTGGCTGTGCACTTCCGCAACTGTCGAAGACTTATGTTGTTTCCTGCATGCAGTGCTGCCGCTAGAAATTACGTATTGGGAATTGTGAACCACTTTCAGTATCCAGTATGTGGAGTCTGAGAACACACACCAATAATACATTATGTTGCTGTATACTGTGTACACCACACCATCTAAAATTCATGTAAAACAATTATCTTTGTCACGTAAGGCTGACTTCCTTTGTCAGTAGATGGGGCTGTGACTGTAAGTCATTATGGTACTGTGGATGTCTTCAGGCCTGGACTCTTATCCAGCTTGTGAAAATTGGGGCAGATTAGACTGTGCAAAGTCAAGTTACAACAGCTTCCTGTGTTATGTTGGAACATTGCAATTCACAATGTTGCCATGGCAACACTGTCGATGAAAACTTACAATCTTCACAATTAAGCATCATCAAGGGCTTAAGCCTTTTATAAACAAGTCTGAAGTGGACTGGTCAACTTGCAAGGAGGAGTACATTAAAGTATAAAACATGCCAGAGGAGTACATTAAAGTATAAAACATGCCATTACCTGTTGCTAGTAGGCTGCTCTCTGATCATAACTCAACACTGGCACGTTGTGGTGGGGATTTTTATCAAGCATGAGAAATTTGGGGCAGATTGGATAATGTATGCTTAGAAACAACATGTAAAAATGCTGCCACGTCACAACAATGTTGTTAAATGAAAACTCAAGCTTTTGATAACTTTCCATCATTAAGGTCTTAAAATTGTACTGCCAAAACCTGAAGTCCATTGAGTTATATCATGTGGAGTTTGTCAAAGTACAGCACCTGTAAATGGCGAAAAATGCCCTAAAATACTCAGTAATTTCAAAATAGCTGACGTCCTGGGTCGATCAATCAATCAATCAATCAATCATTTATTTGTCACATGGAATTATACAAGGACCAACTCTATGAACTAGAACTAAAACTATGAACCAAAAAAGCACAGTCTATCCCGAGTGAGACAAACTGCTTGATCCCCGTCTCCAGTGTACCAGCAGAGAACCTGCAGAACCGAATCAGCGAAAAAACACACCGGGCTACACAGCCTCTCTACCTGAGCAGCTGAAGCTGCGGCTCGCACCCTCGACACACAGACGGTGCTTCTGCATGCCAGCCAAACGTGTGCGCAACTGTGAGAAATAAATATGTGAGGTGTACGCTGCTTTTCTATCTTTTTTTTCTTTTCTTTCTTTCTTTCTTTCTTTCTTTCTTTCTGTCAGCGACATACACTCCTAACACAGGACGGGTTGTTTTTATTGACTGAGTTGATTATTAAGCCATAGTGATGCGCGGATCGGCTCTGATAGCACCCGAATCAGCATGTACGCATCCATCATCCAGCCGCACCCATCTGCAGCTGCACGGACATTTCCACCGTTCTGTGTAGGCTAAGTTACTGTAGCGACCCTGCAGTAAGTGTTTGGTTATAATGTCAATGTTCTGTGAGTTAATGGCATGTTTGGGATTGAATGAGTATAGGTAGGGGGGCGGGGGGCGAGTGTGACAGGGATGAGGGCTGTATGAGTGCGCGTGCTGGTGTGTGTGTGAGCGAGCTGGAGGAGAGAGCAGTAGTGCACAGTTGGAGTTACAGCTAACGTCTTTTTGTTTATTGGTTGTTTTGGCGTGGTTACGGCCAACAGTAACCTCTACTGTTCCGTAATAAACGGTGGTTTGCCGAATAACTGCGTCATCCTTCCCACATGTCCTGGCGGACGCTACATTACCTTTTAAATTATGTGGAGCAGCGCCAGCTTTACAGGTGATTTATTCTTTAACAATTAACTTCAAATATTTAAAGTTAGTCCTTAAAATTGCTTTCAGTAATGTAAACATTTCCATGCACGCAGTAATGTCACTGTAGCAAATACTGTGGGACATTTACACAATGTGAAGAGTGCTGGACCGGAAGTGTCGCACAAAAACCGGAAGCTGGCTGTGTTCTGTTTTGCCTCCGTAGCTGTGTTCGAAACCGTCCACTCACTCACTCACTCACTATTCCCTATTTTGTGTTTACTATATAGTGCACTACATGGGGAACGACTGAATGAGATTTCGGACACTAACTGAAATTTTTTCTTCTTCTTCTCCTCTGGCAAAAGACGACAGCATTGCATTGTGGTATACAGGTGTAAAATGTAGGGTACATCGTTTGTTCACTCACATTTGCTGTGCATTGTGGGTATTTTATAGTCCACTATATAGTGAATGAAATTAACTGCGGAGAATTCGAACAACACTACAAAATGGCGAACACACTATATAGTGCACTATATCCGTGATAGGGAGCGATTTCGAACACAGCTCCTGTTTCCATGAAAAATAAGGTGAATAGGGCAGGCGGGAGAGGTAGTGGATGGGTCCAGCAAACCCTGGACTTTGACACGGGAGCCTGGCGTTTGCTTCCCTTAATGCCAAACCAAGATGTTTTTTATAAACCTAACCATTTGCTTTTGTTGCCTAAACATAACCACATACTTTTGTTGAAGTCCTGGTAGCGTGTCCTGGAACATCAGCAGCAGATGCAGAAGGCTACCTAGTGTGTAATATGTAGATGTGAAAAACCATTGATAATATGTGTTATCATATTAATGGGCTTTATGTAATGGGATGATCTATAAGCAGCTCTAGGGGAAAGTGGAAATGAGATGAAGGGGCAGGAGCTGGGATTGTTAAGAAAGACAAATGCTTAACCCGTTTCAATATTTAATTTCCCTCTTCCTCTCCTGCTGTCTGACTCTGTTGCTGTCATTTATTCTGTTTTTTTCTCATCTTGCTCCTTCAGGAAGCTGCAGGGTTGAGGAGAAAGGTGCTTATCCTTGACCTTGTGGCTCCCTCTCTAAGAGGCACCAAGAGGGGTGAGCTGATCAGATCAGATCGATGGGCAAGATGAGCAGTAGCTTCAGAGGTGAGTGAAAGCAAATTTTTAGAATGAGGGCGGGGAACGGTTAGATTTCACTTACACTGCGCCTGGTGCTCTGCTGATCCGTCTGTACTCAGAGTACGCCCTGCACTCTGAGAGCGGGATGCAATGGTTAACTTAATGGTATATATATTCCAACAGCGCACCTAATGAACAGTCCTCAATGCTCATGGAGAGTTAGTAATGTCCCACACAGTGGAGGTAAACAATTTGCAATTATGCGGTCAGTGTCTTACACCTCTAGACCACCAGGACTCACTAAATATTGGATAGGAATTTTGAGTCTTTGTTGCTGAAGACTCCCTAATTTGTACATGCAGTTTAAAGTAGAGGTGTAAATGTATAGTTTTAGTCATTGTCAAAAATAAAGCAGTTCCAGAAGATGGACGAATTTGGATCCTGCTGTTTGACTTGGTCACTTGCCCTCGTAAGATAAAGGCTCGGACATACCCTCCGCATTGAATGCCTTCAGACAGCTGCAGTCAAGTGGACATGCTCGCAGTTCTGTTTTAGTAGAGTTCTCTGCAGTCTGAAAAAATTACAGCTGGAAACAAACTGACCCATGTGAGTTGAAGCCCGAACCCGGCCCATCTGAGATCATCACATAAAATACCAAGCCTAAGCCTGACCAAGCCCGATACCCCCCAAAAAGCACTAGTCAGCTTCTATCACCCGGAACACACTATCCGTGTCCATGCAGTAAAAAAGAAGGCTGAGAGGGTGGACTTAACCGTCTTTGTACTCCTGACTTTGGGTGAAAGTCAAACTAAACATTTATTAGCCCCTTTTCCACTGCAGGAACTTTTATCATTTACCCGGGATTTTGAAAAACCTCAGCGTGTTTCCCCCGAAATTACCCGCAGTAAAAACTTTCCCTCAACCCCAAACTTTCCCTGAAAAAAGTATTTAGGAGGGGGGTAGGACTTTTCAGATTACCCGTAATTCTTGAGGGGCAGGGCTGTATGCTGAAGAACGCTGATTAGTGGAACACACACTTGCAGCGTTCCGCACTTCCATGCCACTGTTGCTGCAAACTTAATGTCATTTCTACAAGCTTCCCTTCATTTGTGTTTGATCAAGGATGGGTACCAAAACCCAGTACTAAATTAGCCCCGGGGCTAAATTATCAAAGACCGTAGTATTGATAAGTGCTAACAGTATTGGTTCTTTTGTGCCAGCGCTGAACTCCTCCACATACACACACATCCACAAACACACACACACACACACACACACACACACACGTGTACACGACACGGTAACCAGTGAACAGCCGAGTGGCCGCGGTGGAAAGAAGTGAAGATAACTCAAAAATTACTCGAGTTGACGGCAGCTGCACTTGTTACTGTAAGTGAAATTAAACCTTAGCGAGTCAGAAGCCAATACTTTATCAATACATGTGTTCTGCAAACATGAACACGTAAACATGTACAGTAGACAGCATTATTGAATATGCCCTGTCCACAGTCTTTCATCCACCGTCACTAATGTTATGTCTTACACAAGGACAGCTCGCTAGTTTGGCTGATAATGAATTGTTACTAACAAGCTCAAATGACAGCTGTCTGTTTGTAGACTAACTTAGTTTGACACTTATCTTAAAATACTTTTAAACTTAGCTGCTGGCTGAGACAAACAGCCCTTACTCTCTACACCAGCACTATGTCACCAGCCAAGAAGCTGGCGGAGCCAAATATAGAGCACACGCGGAATCATCTATGTCATGAGCCTGATTTGAATACATTTTCCGGAACTTTGAGGTGCAGTGGAAACGCAAACCACACAGATTACCAGGAATTCTTTTACCCAGGTAAATAAATTCCTGGTAATAAAAGTTCCTGGAAATGTTGGTTGAAAAGGGGCAAATGCTGCTGGATCTAGGGTGAATGTCAGTCAAACATCCAAAAGTAATTTCACTGAGGTGAGGTGGCTGTGGATGGCTTGACAGCAGTGTTTTGTAGGGATGCCCCAATCCAATCTCAAAGATCAGGATCGGGGCCAATCAAGGCATTTTTTGACTGACTGGGATCCGCTATATCGAGCTATATATAGAGGATCCAATTCTTTGTTTAACTTCAGCTATCATGTAGATGTTTTTACTTGTGAAGCTGTTGGGATTCACAGGACCATAGATCATTTGTAATTTGTTAAAATCTAAACTGGACATGTGATGGCTTTTCTTCCCTGCATGCTCTTTGTTATTCAAACAAAGACAGCTATTTGACATTCATCTCCACAGGGGGTCACCTCACACCTCCCAGTGAGACCAGTCGTCAAACTTGATTGGACAGTACTGTTACAGTTACATGCCCCTCCGTGATCTCACTGTAAGAAACTCTAAGATAAGTCCTGCATTCTCTCAGAGTCTTCCTCTTTTCTGCTGGGCCTGGAACAGCCCAGATGCTCTCTTAAGCCTGATTTATGGTCCTGCGTTAAATCAATGACCTAGCTACGTCATTGCCGTGACGCCGTCGTGAACCCTTCAAACTTCTCCGTCACTCCAGTTCGTCGCGGTGCAATTCACCGCCAGAGCGGTAGGGGGCTGCGTTCCTTTCCTGAATGGTTATCGTCGTCTGTAGTTGATTCTTTGTTTAGCTTCCGGCTTTTCCGGTCACAGTGAACAGTGGCGACCGAGAGAGAGAGAATCTTGCTGGAGTTGGAGGTGTTGGATGTCGAAGAAAGTATGTTAATACTGCAACATCTACATCGCAACAGAAGAAGGAGGAGGAGAAGTAGGAGATGGGATGTGCGCCCACTGAACCAATCGAGGCAGAATACGGGCGAATTTTCAGTGCTTGTTCGACCTCTGCGAGACCTGGACGAAGAAATGCACTTCAGGTAACTATAGTTCTCAGGCATCATGCCTGATTTCAGGCATAGAGCAGTCTCAAATTCATATGATACTTATTTCAGATGTCTTGTTACCATTGTTTTATTACGTGGTGTGTATTTTATGTTTTATGTAGGACTAACGAGATGGAAATTAGCTTTCTGCTAAATCTGGTGTGCCCATCTTCTCGTTTCTTGTAAATGATCAATGCAAGCAAATGTCCCTAAACTAACTAAATACATAAATAAAATAAAGTAATAGTATGGAAGCCCATTTCTGCCAGTAAAATAAAAATAAAAAATCCCCATGCAGAGTCATAATTATGACATTTGAGTTTAAAAGTTGAAGTTATGTGATAAAATGTTATATAGAAAAGTTATAGTTTAGAGATAAAGTCAAAATTATGAGATAAAATGTTGAAATTATGAGATAAAAAGACATATTTATGAGGTAATTATGACCTTTTATCTCATAATATTGATTTATCATGGGGATTTTTTTTGCTTTTACTTGTGGAAATGTGCTTTCATACATTGTATACATTTTCTCCTGGACAACTTTTCAGGCTCACAAATCTTTTCTTGCTTTTTTTTCTTGTTTGCTCCTGCAGGTACTTTAGAATGTCAGCAAGTCGATTTGACGATCTGCTTCGTCATTTGCAGCCACTGATATCTCACCAGAGCACACACTCCATACCTGTTGATGCTGCCCAGAGACTTGCAGTCACTTTGAGAATTTTAGCGTCTGGTGGCAGCCAACAGGCTGTTGCAGCAAGCTACAAGTTGTCCTCCAGCACTGTGTCTGCTGTACTGTCAGAGGTCTGCAAAGCTTTATGGAGGACCCTGCAGCCTGAATTTCTTCCATGCCATTCAACTAGCCAGTGGGAAGCTATTGCTGCAGACTTTTGGCGATTGTGGAACTTCCCGAACTGCATAGGAAGCATAGGAAGCACGTCAACATAAAGGCACTGCCACGCTCCGGGAGTGACTACTTCAACTACAAGGGTTGTCACTCCATTGTTATGATGGCAACGTGTGATGCAAGGTATTTGCTTTTTCATTATTATTATTGTTATTATTATTATTATTATTATTATTTTATTATTTTCATTAAAAACGAACAACATACAGACAGTATACAAGAAAACAGCAAACAACAGAAGACCCAGGGGTTACATTACATAAAAAAGTTGTATTGGGTACAGATATTTAGTGTTTTATTAGCCTTTAGATCAGTCAAACTATTAAGTAACTTAAAATAATGCTCAATTTCTTTATGATAGGTATCACTTCACCATGTTGGACGTGGGCGGATATGGAAGGGAAAGCGATGGGGGCATTTTCAAGGAGAGCAAATTTGGTTCGATGCTGCTCGACCATGAGCTCAATCTGCCCGCACCAGCAAAACTCCCTGGAACAGAAGTCCAGATCCCCCATGTGATTGTCGGTGATGCTGCCTTCCCCCTACACTGCAATCTCATGCGTCCCTTCCCAGGTATGGCACAGACTTAATTTCACACTTAATTTTCTTTGTAATGGCCACTTACTTTTGTTTGTAATTCACATGATTGTGACACAACAATGTTCTCTTTATTAATACTTTACTGTGTACTGAGCATGGAGAAGCAGACCTTCAATTACCGTCTTTCCAGAGCCAGGCGGGTTACTGAAAACAGCTTTGGAATCATGGTGGCAAGGTGGAGGATTCTTGGGCGACATGTTGAGTTCCTGCCAGAGAAGGCCGTGGATGTTGTAAAGGCATGTGTTGTCCTGCACAACTACCTGGCCTACACCGACAAACTGAACACACCAGAGGCCAGATACATACCACCAAGCTTTGCGGACTCGGATTCAGGTGGATCAGTGGAGCCTGGGGAGTGGCGAAGACTGGTAGCAGGGGACTCAAATCTGGTGGGATCCATAGATCCCTCACAGATGTCAAGGAGCCGTTCCACCAGAGCTGCCCAGGCTGTCCGCAATGATTTGACTGCCTTCTTTCAGTCACCGCAGGGAATTGTGCCATTGGCAGAACCACATAGTGTGCCGTGGCACTCTTGGCTAGTACAGATCAAATTCTGAATACTGAAAGTACATTGAGTCAGTGAGGAAAAACTGAGTCATGATATTATTGAAATTGCTCATATTGGTGTCATCATGATTTGTAAATGGATGTTTTGGGAATAAACAAGTCCAAATGTGTGCTGTGATAAATGTTTCTATGTTTTCATAGTATCAATATTTTCATCTATGAAATATTCAAAATTGTGTATCATTATTTCCCAGAGGCCAATGCAACATTCCTTTTGAGTGGAGCAAAATAAATACAATTTATTTCCTCATCCTAGTATTGTTTTTGTAATTCCACTAACAACAGCTATAGGTGATAACGAGAGAAAAATTCACATTCACGGTTCACATTCACTTCGGGATGGTTAAAATTGTTTTTCATGATGATGATGAAAAAAGGTAGTCTGGAGCCCTGGTTTTCAGAATGGTGTACATTTTTAACTACCATGTGAATGTGAATAAATTTCAGTTGTGAAATGAACTTAGTTTTTTACCATGTAATGTGGGAATGTAATGTGCAGGAAGTACAAAAGGGCAAAAATCCAACATTAATAAAAACTCAAATATAACAAGTTAACCTATTAATATACCTATATAGGTGTGTATATAAAAAAGAAACTATATTAAACTATTATATGAACTAAAACAGTGCAAGACTGGTACATTAATGTACAAGTATAAAGTGTAACTCGCATTAAAACAGGTGAATATTTAAACATATATAATTCATGTTTATTAGGGTTCACTTGTTTTACACTTTAAAGGGAAATTTCGGTTTATTTCAACCTGTCTCCTATCGTCCTAAATTTGTTTCAAGGGACTAGTGACATAAAAATAATAGTTAGCATGTTAGCCGTTAGCCTAGATACAGCCGGGGCGCATTAGTAGCGTCAGACCTGTTAAAACGTAAGTGAACGGGCAATCTTCAAGTGCAAAGTTAGTCCACTAAACAAGCTTTTTTTCCACAAAGATCGCCTCATATCGTTAGGATAAATG
>NC_065528.1:1782714-1786115 GCF_006386435.1 Epinephelus moara | reverse complement strand
ATCCCTGGTGTCCTGTGCCAACCTCTGGTGCAGTTCCAACCGCTTGTCGTGAAACTCAGCCAGCTGCTTCATGAACAGCTCGTCCTGGTCCCTGCGCTTCCTTTTCTGTCCCATCCGTGACACAGGAGAGGACAGCGGGGACAGCAGCGGGGACAGCAGCGAGGACGGCATGGACGTCGAGGGCAGCGGGGACGGCTGAGTGGACGCCGAGGGCAGCAGGGACGGCTGAGTGGACGCCGAGGGCAGCAGGGATGGCTGAGTGGACGCCGAGGGCAGCAGGGATGGCTGAGTGGACACCGAGGGTTGCTGTGAGGAGGGTGACGATGGCTCCATGCTGGATGCTGGAGATGTTTGGAGAGAGGGGCTTCCTTCCTGTGATAGTGAAAAAGCAAACATTTTAGTAAAATGCAACATACACATTAATGCAGCATTACTACTAATTCAAAAATATCATATAATAACACACAGAGGGAGCATTTTACTACACAATGAGTATTTTTAAGTACATTTTGCTGATAATATTTACGTACTTTAACTTAAATAAGGTTGTGAATGCAGGACTTTAACTTGTAGTGGAGTACACACTGTGGTATTAGTATTTTTGATGTAATAAAGGATGTGGAATCTTTGTCCACCACTGCTTATAATTTGTAGTTTTTGTTAGAAATGCATGGATTAACGGAGCTATGAGGACAGCATGACTTCTGTGGAAAACAATAGGGGGGGGGGGGGGGGGGCTACCAGTAAAGAAAAATGAGCTTATATTTACCTGTGCATCATAGTTTGACTATGTCTCTCGATGCTTCACGTGTGGAGCCAACCAGGACAGAAAGGTGTAGAAAGCGGGGACTTTTTTTCCACCTGGATCCCCGCTTCATGAGGCCAACTTTTTCCTCAGGCGGACGTATTTGTCCCTGAGGTTTTTCCATCTCTTCAAGCAGTCCGCCACGTCCAGGCCAATGTTCCGTGATATCTCCCTCCAAGAATTTTGTGCCATCTGGCAGTCTTTGTAGTGAGGTGATGAGGAGTTGTAAAGGTGCTCATATTTTCTGACTTCCTCAATGAGTCGCTCCTCGACTTGATCCATGCTCCGTCCGTGTACAACAACAAGATGTTTAAAGATGGCGGGGATGGCGCAATCAGGAAATAAGGAACCGGAAATGCGTTGCTACCAAGCAAACCAATCACAGCCCTCTCGGTCTGTGCTGGGTCTGCGTCGCCTCGACGTGTAGTTACATATTTTGGGAGGTGCACGTCAGGCTACGCCGGGGGCTACGACAAGCCTCCTGCATAGCCACGTACCCTACGATGTAGCTACGTCGTTGATTTAACGCAGGACCATAAATCAGGCTTTACTCTGAAGCTGCCGAGCAGCTCACACCTCTTCGCCCTGAGCTGTGGACCAGCCCAGAGGTGCCTAGACAGGCCTCCTCTTACACTGGGCTGCCAACAAGCTCAGACCATTGCTCACAGACTCTCTAAACCTGAACCAGAGAAGTTAGAGGTGCAAACACAAGGTTTGCAGCGAACTTTCCAGCGACAAGGAGAACCAAGTTGTGTTAGCACCCCAGCGTGTAACTCTACAAGGACCCCGAGTGAACAGCTTCTTCGGATCTGCACCTTTGGAACAAGGACACAACAAAGACTGCATCTGGAACCACAGCTCTTTCCTGCCTTCCTCTGCCAGCTAACAAAGCAGCACACCATAAAGCGACTCTTTCTTCCATCCATTCAAGGATCGGTAATGTAACAACTGGGCATAGCTTTATCACAGCTTTACAGGCTAAGCAAGACTGTTTAACTTGTTATATGTGATTGAATGCTTTCATCGAGTTATTGTTGTGATTGTTTGCAGTTAGGTCATTGGTTAGTTGGCTTCGCCAAAGCTAAGTGTTTAGTTTGCTAATGCTGTTCACAGACAGATTCTTGCACACAACTAAACAATCTCTGCACTCAGACCGTTTACAACACTAATCACATTCACATAGACTCATTAACAAATAGGCTTTCAACAGAGCTACACCCAAAGAGGCAAATCAAAGTTCCCGCTTCTATTCCTTTGTCTTTGCCCTGACCACACGGTCAGACAGACACCTCCCCCGATCTGAAGCCAGTTTTGATTTGGCCATCTTGTAGTTCTCGGTTATCAGCTTATCAGTTTGTTTTGTAGGCCAAACGGCCCTTTGATCACCACACCCACCTTTGTCTCTCTCTCTCTCTCTCTCTCTCACACACCTGTCCCCTTCAGGACGTTTTTCGTCCTTGTTGAAAAACAACCACAAAAATATTAAATATTAATATTTTTTCCTACTTTTTTTTTGCTTAAATCTTTTAACCAACTCCTACTAAGATTATACATATCAAATATTCATTCATTTTGAGAAGTCGCTGTCACTTTTATGAAAAAAATGAATGAACATGAATTTTGAATTACTTTCTATATAATAAATGTTGGATGGAATTTTTTTTTCTAATTATCACAGTCTGGGATGTGTGAATGATTAATAACAACACCAATTTTGATGCATTATTATTTTTTTGTGCAGTTTAAATTTTTCAATAAACACCGACACCTTTCCCAGGGTTCCCGCGGGGTCTTAAAAAGTCTTAAAAGCATTGAATTTATGAATTTGGAAATAATACCTTAAAAAGACTTGAAAAAGTCTTGAATTTTGATATCTGGGTCTTAAAAATTGTGCTGTATGTAACTTATCTGTATCGCATTTCTCGTCAAAAGTTTCATTTGTCAACCACAATTATTTTGATCAAATAACGTAAATAAAGAGCCAATAATTGAGAACGCAACACAGCCCCGGGGAAAATGCTCCGAACACTATGACTGATTCACACTCCACACACCAATAAGCTGGATGCCAACCGCCGTTAAAAATAAAGAAGAAGAAGAAAACCTTGCGCTAACATAGGCTGACCAAACGTCCTCTTTTGCCCGGACATGTCCACTTTTCACGTCCCGTCCGGGGCGTCCAGGGGGTTTTTATAAACTGATGATAATGTCCGGTTTTCCGTGTGTTTGTGTGTGTGTGTGAGTGCGGCACGGGCCGCATATTTCTGTCCGAACCCGAACCGAGCCCGACATTATTTAATGACCAAAGCACTGAGTTTGTGCCACACAGTTATTATGGTTACAGGCTATTTAACAGGCCGGGCGTGCGCCGTGGGTGCTCAGCCCGTGTTTGAGACGGGAGCGGGAGGCAGGAGGTCCGACGCTTCCAGCGAGAGGAGAGGGAGACATAAAACAAAATAAGATAAAATAGGAAAAACCTGTCTCCCTCTTTTATTTTATTTTCAGCGTTTAATCAAGGCAGAGGCGGGTGGTGGAAGGTCCGAGACTTCCAGAGAGGGGAGAGGTAGAAACAAACAGCCAATGTGTGTCTGTGTGT
>NC_065528.1:1769651-1780364 GCF_006386435.1 Epinephelus moara | reverse complement strand
CCCACACACACACACACACACACACACACACACACACAAAATATTGTTTTAGTATCTATACAGCCACAGCCCCAAGACATCCATATCAACACTAACCTAGCATTTATTTTAATTTTTTTTTTTTTTGCAACAATGGCTCCCAAACCTCAATAATGAAAAAAATAGGAGGAAAATACAGGCAATTTTACTGCTTATTATTTAGTGTGTATTTGCTCTGCTGGGGAAGCAGGATTCAGCTGGATTTTAGTAAAAACTTCCATTTTGATCCCCTAACTCTGGAATGCATGACTAATATCATCAAATTCATGTTTCTAAGTTGCCATGAGGATGTGATGAACAAATACGGAATTTATGGATTTACATTTAGCTATATTTTCACACACACACACACACACACACACACACACACACACACAAACTAATATTGCAATACTTTTATACAGACCACACTGTCACATCCTTATGAGCACAGCAAGACCATTTTTGATCTACTCTGCATTTGCCCTCCCTGTTAGGGGCCTATAGTGCTTCAAGTGGCCAAACCAGGAATTGTATTGAAAAGACAGCAGGGCCCCAAAAATGGAAATTGGCCCCATCTGGGTTTTTTTGTGGTTTTTTTTAACATTCAATCAAAAAATTTCGTTTTAATGGGTTTCAATGGGGACGGTTTTCATCCGAGAGGGCGAGGTGTTGTTAAAGGTTGCCATTTGTATTTTAGGCCTGATTTAGGAGCGGCTTTAAAATTTAAAAATTTCACCAAAAATAAGGTTTCTGACCAAATGTCATGCTATATGCATGAACACAGCCAAAGTTATCAAAAAATAAAAACTGAAAAATGACTGAAAAGGACGTTTTCCGTCCAAGGGGGACCGGAGGGTTAATGTTGCACAAGGGTGAATGAATAGTCAACCTCTGCTGCGTCAAGAACTCCGAAATCCTTCAGGCTTTACTGTTAATTTTAGTTATGGTTATTATTTAATTATTAATCAAAATTCCAAATTAATAGTTTAGCATATTTTATGAGACTGATATCTTTAACTGGCTATCATTTTTCTCCTTACGGGAATGGTGCCCCACGAGGTGATTTAATGGTAATTAAGTCACATTATTTAACATAATTATAAATTATTATTAATAATTATTAAATATTTCCGATAGCCAATTTACAACATTAATGGTGTCCTCTTGGTGAGGCCTAATGTTGTTGTTCCTTACATAATTGGTGCCTCCGTGTGACGCCCAGAAATTTATGTTCCCTACATAATTGGTGCCTCCGTGTGATGCCTAATTTATGTTCATGTACATGTGGAGTGCAGCTGTCTCCAACTCTCCGCTCTCCTTTTCTCCTCCACTCCTGTGTGTGTGTGTGTGTGTAAGAGCAGAGGCTGAGCCCCGCCTGTAGCGAAACACAACACGCCATAACCAACAGAAAAAATGTCACATGGGACTGTTTATTTATGGGGTTTTTACCAAATTTATGAGTGTCTGTTTTATTTCAGCTCAGTGTTAAAATCTCATGTATTTATGGTGCATGGTGTTTATCCGCGGTGCAGAAAAGATGACAGCCACACTCATCACGACACTGCAGTTGCAACAAAAACCCTGGGAGCAAAAAGTACATCAGAGTTTTATATACATGAAGTCTAATCTGCGCTAACTCAGGTAAAGGCTGCACCGAAGTAACAAACAGTAGAGAATAGGCTACTCTCTCAAAGGGACAGAGACTTTCCCTCAAGACAACAACAAGGCCAAAACGATTAAAGGGAGGGTTTGTTATTTTAGACCTATTTACTTCTTTGTGAATAAATAGATTCAGTTCAATTCAATTTTATTTTTAAAGCCAAATATCACAAATCACAATTTGCCTCAGAGGGCTTTACAGCATACAACATCCCTCTGTCCTTGGATTCTAACAGCGAGTAAGGAAAAACTCCCCCCAAAAAAACCTTTAACGGGGAAAAAAAATGGTAGAAACCTCAGGAAGAGCAACTGAGGAGGGATCCCTCTTCCAGGACGGACAGACGTGCAATAGATGTTGTATGTACTGTACACACTGTGTGTGTTGTAAATAAACCTTAAGGAAAAGCTTGGATGCAGGGTTTTTTTCTTAATGCATTGCAGAGCTTTTCAATCTTCAAGCATATCCACTGGATTGGTTTTAATTGAATGAAATTAAATGTACTGTATCATCTAGGAAAATAGAAGTATTGGAACGGGGCTCCGTTTCAGCAGATACTTCATATTAAATGACTCGGATCAGCATCAGGGGCAAAAAAACTTGATCAGGACATTTTAGTGTTTTGGACTGGACTGTAGTGTGGAACAAGAGACTTGAGCATGGGCAGCAGGCATGCTATGCATACAGTCTGCACAGTCACTAAAAAAGGGCTGCACATAGACGTGTGCATAAGGGTCTGTGCGGACCCTCACTACATGGGTGGATGAAGACAGTTCCATCACGCAGACAAAGTGGACCCTTGCGGATGTGGAAACTATGAATTGGCCCTTTGTTGTTCCGAGTCAACCAGAATCTAATCCAAAATAACAGTTTTCAAAATTTCTCTACAAAACACACATTAAAAGAAGTCACAGCAGCCGATGAGACCTTAATCATGGTAGACTTTGTATTTCTAGAGGGAAGGTGAGAGCCTCAACCCAATCACCAGAATAAATGTTGGCCTTGTTCATTTCTGCAAACCACAGATTTGTTACATTTGTATCTTATCATGGTTATTGTTAGGAAAAAATCACGATTGGGCTTAAAATACCTGATTTTGGGGGCAGCAAATGATGTGATGTCTTGGTAAAAAGGAACCGCTTTTTATGACATTATCTTTAGTGAAAACACAGAGACGGGCCACCTAAAAACAACTGGTTTTGTTGTTTGTTGGTCTGGAATAGTGGTCTGCTACTTGGCAAACGTCTTGCCTATGTGTCACACCATCCACCATCCCCTTCACCTCCTGACGACAAAGTCAGCTCATATATTGCGTCAATTTAGAAACGTTGATATAACATGCATGAAACGTACAAAGGTAACGTATTTGGGGTTTGCAGAAACATAAAATGCCAACATTTTCTTCTGGCGACTGGGCTGAGAGCTTTTGTAGTCATGTCATCATTCAAGTCTTAGTCTTGATTTATTATTGTGTCCTGAGGGGTTAAAGCATAGCTACAAAGCCTTCAAACAGATGCCATAGCTTCACCATAGACTTTTGCTTTTGCTGACATGTCCTTAATAATGTGACAAACTGCATGTCAGGGCTACAGTGACTACAGAGAAACCTGCGAATGGTCATCATTGGCTGCTTGTGTTCTTGATAAAAGGTATCTTATGCTGGTGGCGATTAGGTAGTTGAAAAAAGGCTCAGTGATCTGCTCCCCAGGTGATCCCTCCAGTGTGCTCTGGGTCTGCCACGGGGCCTCCTACCAGCTGGACATGCCCGGAACACCTCTAATAAGAGGTGCCCAGGAGGCTTCCTGATCAGATACCGGAACCACCTCAACTTGCCACTTTTGACGCAAAGAAGCAGCAGCTCTACTCCGAGCTCTCTCTGGATGTCTGAGCTCTTTCCTCTGCCTCTGAGGCTGAGCCCAGCTACCCTTCGGAAAAAATAATTTCGGCCACTTGTATTCTTGATCTCATTCTTTTGGACATTACCCACAGCTCTCGGCCATAGGTGAGGGTTGGGACGTAGATGGACCAGTAAATTGAAAACTTTGCCTTCTGGCTTAACTCTCTCTTCACCACGACAGTCTGGCACAGAGCCCGCGTCACTGCAGACGCCACACCAAACTGCCTATTCATCTCACACTTCACTCTACTCTCACTCGTGAACAAGACCCCGATATTAACATTAACTCTGTCCCAACCCAGTCTACTGTTGCAGTATTGATACCAACAGGTAAAATCCATCCATGGTGCAAGGACGATATTGGCGCCACCATCCAGTGGCCATTAGAGGAACTGCATCTTAGTGCATTCCTGCATTGACTTCATCATTCAGAGCTGTAGAGGCAGAAATAATTTTCATTGGATGAGTTCAACTTCAGTGACTAAAATGTAAACACCTACAGCCTCTCAAAACATCCCACACTTGGCCCTTACTATCTTTATTAGCAGTCTAAGCCGTGTTTTTCTCGCTTCCTGTTTGGCCTCAGACTGCCTATCACCATCATGCTGCAACCTGACCTGCTGCCTGGGTTTGATCAGAAAACGGTTCAGAGGATAGAAAAGCACATGATTGTTAGTGGAGTGGTCTTCCTTTATCAATGCTCACTCACCAAGGTGCTGAGGAAGATAAAGACAGGGATTGTATCACTTACATCAGAACACTGTAAATGTCCCTGTTTTGAATGGAGTCTTGCTTGTGTGTGTGTTAGGTGGAGCAGACTGAAGCCGGCAGTAAGGACGTAATTACAGGTATGGCAACTGGCAAACCTATTGTATCAGGGTTATAATAGAAGCAGAATATCCAACTAAAAAAGTAGCCTGATACAAGTAGGCAAGAGGCTAAGACGGTAATTGCATCACAATGCTCTTTCTGTTCAACCGATTTAAGTCTACCTCCAAAAATAATTCTCCAAAACTCAGTGTGTTTTGTCTTAAACCAGGGCTAAAAATTAAGTTTGTTAGTTATTTAGTTTGGCGATAGTTAGAGAGAGTATGTGACTATAGATAAATTGGGGACACAGGGATGTGAAAAACCACTTACCTAACGAAACCTAAATTAAGATCAGAATACCTAAGTCTCCTATTCGACATCAACTCTTAAAACGTTTGTCAGAGGACCCCAAACTGCCGCTTGCGACTTCCGGCTTCACTTCACGGCCTTCCAGCAGGGTGATACAAAGTGGAACGCAGCGGTGACGGGCGGTGGAGCCTGAAGGCGGAGTCTTTTAGGTGGTCCCCTCACATCGGTGATTTTAGGCAGTGGAAAGTCTCTTGGTTCGGCAGAAGAGCCCCCTGCTCTGTGGACACTTTGACATGTGGTTGGCAGCTGCTGGATCCGATGAATCTTTGATGGAGTTGTTTGTCAAATAGAAACTCCTCTATTGGGCTATGGGTACATTACACATGCTACGCATTCACACAGCGCCTGCATCGCGAGACTTGAATGAGGCTGTTATTACATATCCTGATAATCCACCGCAATAATGCAATTAATTTAAACATAAACGGTAATTCTTACCATGTAAAAATTAACCGAGATTTACCGTAATATCGGTAATCGTTACATCCCTAGTACTCACTTATAATAGGATTGAAAACAATCTCGTTGGCCCTGTTATTATTAACACGTATAAAAATGTTGAAATCAGCTGGCTTCGTCACTTCAGGTATAATGTTACTGAAGGCACAGGAAACAAAAGAAAAACTCAGGACAGATAAGCAAAACTTAAAAGTTTAAAATAACTTTGATTTTGAGCAAGAAAGAGTTACGCGGGAACCGAGTGTAAGAGCATAACTGGTTAAAGCATAAAGAGTATAGCTAGAAGGAAGGACGGCAAAAGAAAGTAAGCAAAAAGGGAAATAAACAAAAAAGCTAAACGGTGCGGAGATGCGCCGAGCTCAGTAGTTTTATCCGACCATTTGAGTGGGCGTGTTTGCGGCAAGGCGGGTTTCTTAGTTTAGACATTACTTTATTTTGGAGGAAACTTAATGAACTTTATTTTTCGAGATTATATACTTTAACATGTTACGTGCGATAGACATGCTCTTCCCATTATGGTCAAAATCGGCTCTTAACATCAAATTAGATTTAATATTATTATACCGCATATATCAGCGGAACACAAGTGTAAATGTTTTGTGCACAAACACTACAGACTAACCTGCAGTTACATACACAATGAGAAAGCACATGTTAATAAAGACAAGTTGATTAATCAATCCAACTATATTTTAACTCTCAATATAATATGGGATTCCTTACGGGAACCCTTCTTAACTATCGTCACAAGATGGCAGTATGGCTTCATGTTAAATGAGGGATTAAAAACATTGAATTATAACTCCCTCATACTATGACCTACAAGAGTGAAAAAAGAAATCATTCAACTAACAAACAAGGATTATGCACAGTTACAATGTTAGAACATAGATAAAATGTATAGTTTTACTTTCAAGAGATATTTCAAGTTGGTTACAAAAGAAACTTGGTCCCTGCTCAGGAATGCATACTGAGTTTACGACTCACACATCTGTTTTTTTCTTATTTCATCTTCACCCAGGTGCGAGTCAGATGGGGCTGGGGTAGTTCCCATGGATGTGACAAAAAGGGGAGAAGATGTGATGAACTTAAAAGCATAGTTAATGATCCCGGGTCTAGCAGTTAATCTGGCTTTGTTGTCAAACGCTGGATTTTTCCAGGATGTTAAGAAGCAACTGGGGTCTGGAGGGTTTCCAATTGACACCTTTACCACTCTTGATGCCAGGATGACAGTGAAAGAGTTCCTCAAGAATGAGGTGAGCCCGGGAGGCTGGGCCAGAGTGGCCCATCTTATTCTGTCCATTTACTTACAATCTGGGTTCTGGAGGAATTTAGAAGGCTGTTGTCCCTACAAGAAAGACAGAGACAGAGAGAGATGCAGGACAGACAATAATGACAGTAGCTTATGACAACATTAATTAAGTAGTAATATTATTCTAATAATATTTATGGCCGTTGTGGTACAATATGTTGTAATTCAAATTAATATATGATGGTATATGTATGTGACAATAATAATCATATATGTATAATAACAGTAGAAGTATGACTAATGATAACAGCAGCAGTGGGTGGCATCAGGCAGGACCACGGCAGCAGCACAACCACGTCACATGATCCAGGCACAGCTACGATACGAGGTAACCTGCCAGACAGTGGAGCACAAAGGCTCCAGAGAAGAAGCCAAGTTAGTGACATGCAGTAGAGCTGAGTTAGCGAGATGCAGTAACAGGACATGAATGTTAGCAAAGGAGAGAGAGTGAAGGAGAGAAGGTGCTCGGTGTATTATAGGAGGTCCCCCGGCAGATTAGACCTATGTCAGCCTAACTAGGGGCTGGTCCAAAACAAGCCTGAGCCAGCCCTAACTATAAGCTTTATCAAAAAGGAAAGTCTTAAGTCTAGTCTTAAATGGGGAGACGGTGTCTGCCTCCCAAACCATAACAGGAAGATGTTTCCACAGAAGAGGTGCTTGATAGCTGAAGGCTCTGGCTTCTGTTCTACTTTTGGAGACTTTAGGAACCACGAGTAACCCTGCATTCTCAGAGTGCAGTGTTCTGGTGGAATAATAGGGCACTATGAGCTCTCTAAGATATGATGGAGCCTGACCATTTAGAGCTTTGTAAATTAGGAGTAGGATTTTAAATTCAGTTCTGGATTTTACAGGGTTAGGGTTGGGTTAGGGTTAGGTTAGGGTTAGTTCAGAGAAGCTAAAACAGGAGAGATGTGATCTCATTTCGTAGTTCCTGTCAGTACATGTGCTGCTGCGTTCTGGATTAGCTGGAGAGTTTTCAAAGACTTATTAGAGCTACCTGATAATAGTACAAATTTGTAGATAATAGTTACAGTAATCCAGTCTAGAGGTAACAAAAGCATGGACCAATTTTTCTGTATCTTTTTCGGACAGGATAGGCCTAATTTTTGCAATGTTACGCCGATGAAAAAATGCAGTCCGTGAGGTTTGTTTTAAATGGGAGTTAAAAGACAAATCTTGATCAAATATTACTCATGGTTTTATGTCTCTAAGGCATTTTTGAAGTTTAGTTAATTGATCAGTTTCTTCTGGCTTTATCGATACAATTGTGTATCATCCTCATAACAATGGAAATTTACAGAGTGATTTCTAATGATATTACCTAAGGGAAGCATATACAGAGTGAATAGGATTGGTCCGAGCACAGAACCTTGTGGAACGCCAAAACAAACTTTAGTACGTAGAGATGATTCATCATTAATATGAACGAACTGAAAACGATCAGATAAATAAGATTTAAACCAGCTTAGTGCAGAACTTTTTAGGCCAATTAAATGTTTCAGTCTCTGTAGCAGAATTTGATAGTCAATTATGTCAAATGCTGCACTAAGATCTAATAAAACAAGTACAGAGATTAGTCCTTTGAAGCAATCAGAAGATCATTTGTAATTTTAACTAGTGCTGTCTCAGTGCTATGATGCACTCTACATCCTGACTGAAATTCCTCAAATAAATTATTATCATGGAGAAAATCACACAGCTGGTCTGCGACTACTTTCTCAAGGAGAGGTCTATAGTTGGCTAACACCTCTGGATCCAGGGAGGGCTTTTTTAGAAGAGGTTAAATTACAGCCACCTTAAAGGACTGTGGTACATAGCCTGTTAATAAAGATAGACTGATCATGTCTAATATGTGAGTGTTAACTAAATGTAAGACTTCCTTAAGTAGCCTAGTTGGGATGGGGTCTAAGAGACACGTTGATGATTTAGATGAAGAAATCATTGCGGTCAACTGTTGAGGAGAAATCAGGGAGAAGCTATCTAAATATATATTATATTATTATATATTAGGTCTTAAAGCTGTGTTTGAGGGCAGATTGGTTCCGTTTGAGAGCAGGAGGTCATGAATTTTGCCTCTAATAGTTATAATTTTGTCATTAAAAAAGCTCATAAAATCATTACTGCTAAGGGCTAAAGGAATACAAGGCTCAATAGAGCTGTGACTCTCAGTCAGCCTGGCTACAGTGCTGAAAAGAAACCTGGGGTTGTTTTTATTTTCTTCTATTAATGCTGAGTAATAGTTTGCTCTGGCATTGCGGAGGCCCCTCTTATATGTTTTGAGACTTTTTTTTTCCCAGACTAAACGAGATTCTTCCAGTTTGGTTAATCGCCAATTCCTTTCAAATTTTCGCGATATTATTTTTAATTTTTTGGGTTTGAGAGTTGTACCAAGGAGCGAACTTTCTTTGCTTTGTTAACTTCTTTATAAGACATCACACCTTCAATTTCTAGCTTCAGACTCATCACCCTATCTGACACTCTTTTCACCTCCAGAACATTTCTAACAAACTCCTCCTTCAGGATAACTCCTTTTCTCTTCCCATCCACACCATGATAAAACAGCTTGAACCCTGCTCCTAAGCTTCTAGCCTTGCTACCTTTCCACCTGGTCTCCTGAACGCACAGTATATCCACCTTCCTCCTCTGCATCATGTCAGCCAACTCTCTAGCTTTCACTGTCATAGTCCCAACATTCAAAATCCCTACTCTAAATTCTACACTCTTGCCTTTCCTCTTCTCTCTCTGGCTACAGACACGCCTTCCTCCTCTCCTTTTTCGACTAATAGTAGTCCAATTTCCACCGGCGGTCATTGTTAACCCGGGCCTTGACCGATCCAGTATGGAAGTCATATTAGTGATTTGCATGTTTGATTTGGCATAGGTTTTATGTCGGATGCCCTTCCTGACACAACCCTCTGCATTTATCTGGCCCAATGAGAACACTGGCTTGTGCCCCTTGGGGCTGCATTCTAGGCTTATCCATCTTAAACTACTTAAATAAAGTTGCAGAAATGGTGTAAAATTTCATTGGTAAAAATGTTTGGGAACCATGTAAACCTTTAGTGGACCCACTATACACTGCAGGAGCTATACAGGAGCAAGAGGTTTGCATCCATCTCATGGAACTCAGTGCTAGAGATATCCTCCAAGGCTTCATTGCAACAATGAAATGTGGTATTACCAAACAATAGCTGGACGCCACAATGGGCATTCACCCTGGGTCAGCTCAGATCAGCATCCCTTTTCCCACACTCTTTCATAAAACAGCTGTGATGTGACTGATGCCTATTAAGGCAAAATATGGCTACATGCTGCTTTTGACACCTATGGATTTTTCCCCCAGCAATGAGATTGATTCACTGTCACCTACTTAATATCCTGTCACACTGTGTTTTGAGCTAGTGTGCTGAGAGGTCAGTTTTCACATATCACCATGTTCAGTCCTTGGAAAAGCTCTGCTGTCTGGGGTCAAAGCCAGAGCAGCACATGCAAATGAGTTTCTGCTCAGAGAGCTGCCTGTCTGAATTATTCATGGACAATATTTAATAAAGCTCACAGTCCATCTCTGTGGAGACTGACCCCATAGTACATGAGCGGGTTAATACTTGACATTTTCTAAACTTCATTAATGAGGCATTCAATGGAGTGTTAAACAGAGGTCACTGGTCCTGGCAGCGTCAGCTAAAAATGGGTTTGGGAATAGTGCGTATGGCTCACCATTGATCACTGATGGACGGATTGATTAGGTAGATTGCTTTCTCTGAGGATAGCAAGATCCTTTAACTATCAACCTGTTATTGACGGAATGTTTTGAAGGTTAGAGCTCATATTTCAGACTTGTAAATGCTTCTAACATGTCTGTGTTTAGCACATGTTGCCATTTATTGAATCATTTTGCAGGTTTTTGGACCGATGTTGCTGCAGTTGGAACACAGATCTTTTGGCTTGTCAGTTACCTTCCGTTCCATTAAAGTTACACTTTAGTTCCACTCCACAATTGCTGACTGCTGGACCACTTTAACAGCAGACAAAGGCTGCTAGTAAGCAATCATCCTAATATGACATACATTTCAAATCAAATCAAACTTTATTTGTATAGCACTTTTCATACATTAAAAATGCAGCACAAAGTGCTTCACAGAATAAAAACAAACAAAAATACTACATACATATTGAAAACCCACCCCT
>NC_065528.1:1744689-1769379 GCF_006386435.1 Epinephelus moara | reverse complement strand
ATCTAGGCTAACGGCTAACATGCTAACTATTATTTTTGTGTCACTAGTCACTTGAAACAAATTTAGGACGATAGGAGACAGGTTGAAACAAACCGAAATTTCCCTTTAAACGACACGCGTTTTTTCTTAAGATTAGCCATAGCTACGATGCTATGGCTAACGGCTAACAACAAATACGACAGCAGCGAATACCCAACATAATGCCATTGATTGGCTGTCAAGCTAAACAACCGTTGCAGGTATTGGCTGGGCAGCGCCTGGTGGGCATGTTTTTTTTTTTAATAATCACTGACTGACAGTTCACTGTCATCTGTCACTCATTGCACAGACAAATGTCCACAATGGAGTACTTATTTACTGTTCAAGTCACAAGACAGCGCATATGAGAAAAAAAAAAAAAAACAGTAAAAACTGGTCGGGGATATTTGAGCGCGCAACTTTTTTGTCATCTGCGCAAAGAGGTGGGGAGCAGTGCGCAATTGCGCAGTAAAACAGCTTAGAGGGAACAGTGGTGACTATCCATTGTGTTACGACCGGCCTAGGGGAACCGGTACATAGCATGAAAGGATGCTCCCCTCTTTCCCCACTCCCAAGGACGACCAATGCCACACAGCTGCAGTCCAACAAAAGATAATTTATTTAACACTCAAGAAGAAAGGTAGCAATAAGCTTCAGGGTGGGCGTGGCCCAAAACAACAAACAAAACAATCTACTTTCCAAAACTAACTTACCTACCCAAAAGTAAAGAAAATGAAAATACAGGTCACTCACCTGACTCCCTATAAATAAACAGGAGAAAAAGGATGAACAAAAAGGGCTACCCACCCCTACGGCTACCTGTACTGCTGGACTAATATCACAATTAACTCATTTTCAACACAGTACAACAAAGCATGGTGCAGTTGGGAGTAGGGCCAAGAGAAGAGGAAGAACAGCTTAAGCAGCGGCCATTTTATACCAGCTCCACCAATCTCCAACCACCAATCAGCAGCCAGCACCTGGAGAGAGAGAAACACACTAAGGGTGGCAGCACCACCCTCAGGCAGGGAGGAACAACAGAACAGCAGAATCACAAATAAATGACCCAGGGTCATAACAACTGACATCTTCACCTTGAGCCTGATAGACAGGTGGGCGAGGACCAATGCTCTGCCAGTGACACATGTCTTGCTCTGTGTGTGGCTCAGTGTCTTTACTGCTCTTTTCGGTTTGTTAGCATTTTTTATGAACTGTTTGCTCAAAGCAGAACTTTGAAATATACAGCCCCATTGATGCATTTTCATGGCTCTCAGCTTGAAGGAAGATAAGATGCTCCCTAAGGTTGTGCCTCTGAAAGCCTCTGTAAGCTTTAATATAGCTGAGTTTTTAAAGGCTGCAGGAGAGTGATAAGACTCTGGGATTTGGTGCATTTACATGGAGTAAAAGCTCAGTCATATACTGTGTGTTTTTATTGCTATGGCACAAGCCTCAGGGGTTTTACTGCCTTAATTTCATGTAATGAACTAGTCAGGATTATGGATTTACCCAAATTAATACTGTTTATTGGTGAATGCTCTCAATTTAATTGATGCATATCAATCAATCAATTTTACTTATAAAGCCCAATATCACAAATCACAATTTGCCTCACAGGGCTTTACAGCATACGACATCCCTCTGTCCTTAGGACCCTCGTAGCGGATAAGGAAAAACTGGTAGAAACCTCAGGAAGAGCAACTGAGGAGAGATCCCTCTTAGAAACCTCAGGAAGAGCAACTGAGGAGAGATCCCTCTTCCAGGACGGACAGACATGCAATAGATGACGTAGAGAACAGATCAACATGATAAATTAACAGTAATCCGTATACAAAATAAGACAGAAAGAGAGACAGAGATAGAGAGGGATGCAGGACAGACGGTAATGACAGAAGCTTACAACAACATTAATTAAAGTAATAATAGTATAATAATAATTATATATAATTACATATTGTGGTTCAATATGTTGAAAGCATAGATTAATATCTGACAGTATACATATGTGACAATAATCATATGTGTAACAGCAGCAGGAGGTATCAGGCAGGACCACGGCAGCAGCACAACCACACACATCACACTATCCAGGCACCGCTGCGATATAAGTTAACTTGCGAGACAGTGGAGCACAAAGGCTCCGGAGAAGAAGCCGAGTTAGTGACATGCAGTACAACCAAGTTAGCAAGATGCAGTAACAGGACATGAGTGTTAACAAGGGAGAGAGAGAGAGAAGGTGCTCGGTGTATTATAGGAGGTCCCCCAGCAGACTAGGCCTAATTCTAATTACGGCTATTGTGGTACAATATGTTGAAAGTATATATTAATATCTGATAGTATACATATGTGACAATAATCATATGTGTATAATAGCAGTAGAAGTATGACTAATGATAACAGCAGCAGGAGGCATCAGGCAGGACCACGGCAGCAGCAGACTTCGTCTTACAATACCACATCTCCTCTCTCCGCACCCTGTCATATACTTTCTCTAGATCTACAAAGACACAATGCAGTTCCCTCTGACCTTCTCTGTACTTCTCCATCAACATCCTCAAAGCAAATACTGCATCTGTAGTACTTTTTCTTGGCATGAAACCATACTGCTGCTCACAGATGCTCACTTCTGCTCTTAGTCTAGCTTCCACTACTCTTTCCCATAGCTTCATTGTATGGCTCATCAACTTTATCCCTCTCCCTTGTTCTTAAAAATTGGCACCAACACACTTCTCCATTCCACAGGCATCCTCTCACTCTCTACGACCTTATTGAATAACTTAGTCAAAAACTCTATTGCCACCTCTCCTAGACACTTCCATACCTCCACAGGTATATCATCAGGACCAACTGCCTTTCCACTCTTCATCCTCTTCAGTGCCCTCCTCACTTCATCCTTACTAATCTTTGCTACTTCCTGCTCCACAATGGTCACTCTTCTACTCTTTGTTCTCTCTCATTTTCCTCATTCATCAACTCTTCAAAGTACTCTTTTCATCTTCCATTCATACTTGTGGCACCTGTCAATACATTTCCATCTCTATCCTTAATCACTCTAACCCGCTGCACGTCCTTCCCATCTCTATCTCTCTGCCTCGCCAACCTGTATAAATCAGTCTCTCCCTCCTTACTGTCCAACCTATCATAAAAGTGGTCGTACGCCCTTTGTTTGGTCTTTGCCATTTCTACCTTCACCTTACGCTGAATCTCCCTGTACTCATGTCTACTCTCTTCAGTCCTCTCAGTGTCCCCTCTTCTTCTGAACTAACCTCTTTCTCTGTATACACTCCTGCACTTCCTCATTCCACCACCAGGTCTCCTTATCTCCTTTCCTTCCAGATGACACACCAAGCACTCTCCTACCTGTCTCCCTGATAACAGCTGTAGTTGTCCAGTCATTTTGGAGCACCTCCTGGCCACCCGGAGCCTGTCTCAACTCCTCCCTTAAAACCACACAACCCTCTTCCTTTTTCAGCCTCCACCACTTCGTCCTCTGCTCTGCCTTTGTCCTCTTCATCTTCCTTACCACCAGAGTCATCCTACACACCACCATCCAATGCTGTCTGGCTACACTGTCACCTACCACGACTTTGCAGTCACTGATCTCCTTCAGATTACATCGTCTACGCAAGTTGTACTCCACCTGTGTGCTCCTACCTCCGCTCTTATGAAACACCCGATGTTCCTGCCTCTTCTGGAAGAAAGTATTCACGACAGCTGTTTCCATCCTTTTTGGAAAGTCTACCACCATCTGTCCTTCTGTGTTCCTATCCTGGATACCAAACCTGCCCATCAGTTTCTCATCACCTCTGTTCCCTGCCCCGACATGTCCATTAAAGTCTGCACCAATCACCATTCTCTCACCTTTAGGGATATTCTGCATCACTTCATCTAACTCACTACCTACCTGTGGGGCATAACCACTAACAACATTGTACATCAATCAATTTAATTCAATCAATCAATTTTATTTATAAAGCCCAATATCACAAATCACAATTTGCCTCAGAGGGCTTTACAGCACACGACATCCCTCTGTCCTTAGGACCCTCGCAGCAGATAAGGAAAAAAACTCCCCCCAAAATAAACCTTTAACAGGGAAAAGAAATGGTAGAAACCTCAGGATGAGCAACTGAGGAGGGATCCCTCTTCCTGGATGGACAGACATGCAATAGATGTCATACAGAACAGATCAACATGATAAATTAACAGTAATCCATATGACACAATGAGACAGAAAGAGAGACAGGACAGAGAGAGATGCAGGACAGATGGTAATGACAGTAGCTTACCACAACATTAATTAAAGTAATAATATTATAATTCTAATTACAGCTATTGTGGTTCAATATGTTGAAAGTATATATTAATATCTGATGGTATACATATGTGACAATAATGATATGTGTATAATAACAGTAGAAGTATGACTAATGATAACAGCAGCAGGAGGCATCAGGCAGGACCACGGCACCAGCACAACCACACACGTCACACTATCCAGGTAATGCTGCGATTTAAGTTAACCTGCGAGATAGTGGAGCACAAAGACTCCGGAGAAGAAGCCGAGTTAGTGACATGCAGTACAGCCAAGTTAGCGAGATGCAGTAACAGGACATTAGTGTTAGCAAAGGAGAAGGAGAGAAGGTGCTCGGTGTATTACAGGAGGTCCCCCGGCAGACTAGGCCTAAGTCAGCCTAACTAGGGGCTGGTACAAGGCAAGCCTGAGCCAGCCCTAACTATAAGTTTTATTAAAAAGGAAAGTCTTAAGTCTAGTCTTAAATGTGGAGACAGTGTCTGCCTCCCAGGAAGATGTTTCCACAGGAGAGGAGCCTGATAGCTGAAGGCTCTGGCTCGTGATCTACTTTTGGTGACTTTAGGGACCACGAGTAACCCCTGCATTCTCAGAGTGCAGTGTTCTGGTGGGATAATAGGGCACTATGAGCTCTCTAAGATATGACAAAGCCTGACCATTGAAAGCTTTGTAAGTTAGGAGTAGGATTTTAAATTAAATTCTGGATTTTACAGGGAGCCAGTGCAGAGAAGCTAAAACAGGAGAAATATGATCTCGTTTCTTAGTTCCTGTTAGTACACGTGCTGCTGCATTCTGAATTAGCTGGAGAGTTTTTAAAAACTTATTAGAGCTACCTGATAGGGAATTAGAGTAATCCAGCCTAGAGGTAACAAAAGCATGGACCAATTTTTCTGCATCTTTTCGGGTCAGGATAGGCCTAATTTTCGCAATATTACGCAGATGAAAAAACGCAGTCCATGAGGTTTGTTTTAAATGGGAATTAAAAGACAAATCTTGGTCAAATATTACTCCGAGGTTTCTTACAGTAGTTCTAGAGACCAGAGCAATGCCATCCATATGGTGCCTTTATTGAGACATTAGGCCAGAGTTCCTGATGCTTTTCCTCATTTATATTCTCTCTGATTCAGTGCTGCCATGCATAGCAACTCTCTTAAAACAGCTGTTGAATATTCATGTGGATAATTAAGTGAAGTGTCTGGTATAAATGAAGCAGGGACTGGAATGCAGATATTTCTTAAAAGCATGCCACTGACCTTCAAACCCCTCCACCATCACCACCTCAGCTCCATACAAGGGCATCATTGTCATTCCCTGGTTGTGTTGCAGCCTTGTCACGAGAGGAGAGGGACCCATTCATCCCATGTTAATGCCTGTTGTGCATTGTGCTGTTGCTTGATAAAAATTGTAGCCATTTAATGCAAATGTTCTGAGGTTATCCTTCAGACCACCTTCTGACTCTCCCTGACAGAGCTGCTTGTGTAAGTAAGACAGATATCCTTATTAGAAAAAGTGCAACGTGGCTTCTCTTTTGGCATGTGCTGGAAAATGCCATTAGAGTCTACCTTGATCAAAGCAATGCAGCTTATGACTTTGTGCAGGTCGCGCAGCAAGGTTAAGATGCTGCATGGGGATCTATCTATCACTGCCTGCTTGTGTTGGACAGTTTTCAGGGCTTTCACCTGACCCCTGATCAGTGTGTGTGATGTTGTTACACCACTAGATGGCACTGTAGCTTTATGTGGAATATGTGTGGTAAAGCAGTACTGAGAAGATAGAAAAATAAACTGCTACAAAGATGTGTGTGTTGAACTTATTTCAGCAGTACTGATTCTACTACACCATCATGTCTGCAACTACAAATACTGTCACTACTGCTAGTATTATTAAATGTAATTGTTCCAGCTGTTACTGTTGATTGAACTAATTATGCTACTTTTACTACTACTGTTGTCAAAGTTACTCTTACTAATACCACTACTATTACTACTGAAACTCAGTGGTGAAGTAAGTATTTTGATGCTTTGGTAATAAAAGGGGATCTGAAGTAAGTGAAAGTTAAAAGCACTACATTCAAAATTTGAGTAAAAGTAATATTATCAGCAGGGATACTGGAATGTTATGACAGATGCATTTTATATTGTTTGGGGTATTTTAATCTATAAGAATACAACATAAACTTGTCATGTCTTTTGTATTTAAAGTCTTAATTTAGAAGTCAACTAGTAATTGTGACTTTGTAATAACCCCAGTGGAATTAAAAATGACAATACTTCCATCAGAAATATAGTGAAGAAGTATGAAATAGCACAAAATGCACATGCTTAAGGAGTGGTGGAGAGTAATCAAGTCCATTTACTCAACCACTGTGCTCAAGTACATTTTTGGGGTACTTGTACCTGTGTTGTACTTGTATTACAGTTTTCTGCTAAAGTTCTACTCCACTACATTTCAGAGGGAAATATACTGTAAATCTTCAGATCAAGATTTTACATCCAAAATATGGCATTATCCTATCTATCATTTGCATTTGAAATTTTTAAAACATGTCCAGTTGTCCCTCTCAATAAAAACATGAAAGTAGCAGAGGACTTTTATTTTGGTACAGACATTTAAATGCAGGAAAAGCACAATTGGTGTATACAGTTCACCAGAATACAGAAAATTAATTGTTTTATGCAGAAAATTTTCTGGCGGAGGACGCCCATCAAACCCCATATTTCATATGTGTCGCCCCAATGTTCAAATAAAACCTACGTCCCTGAGCAGATCATGCACATTTGCTACTTAAAAAGGAAAGTCTATCCCAAAATCAAAAATACTTGTTAAGAATAAAAAACAACTGGCCAGCTAACTCAGTGTGAAAATCCATGGTACGGGCCAGCAGTCAAAAAAATGCATCCCAGGCACTCTGTGGTTTAAAATAAATGTATTAATTCATGGATAGACCAACATGTTTGGACTGAAAAGTCTTTATCGGGGTATGAAATGCATTGGGTACAGGTGTGCAATTTAAAAACTCATAAAGATATCATGTGACACAGGTCACCATCATTTTTCCTCCCTGCTGGCTTCTTATATTATTGCATTTTGTCATGTTGTACCATATCTACCTCTCAGTATTTAATATTAATGTTATTATGCCTATGAACTATTATTATTGAGGGTGATCTCATATGACTATTTTTATATACCCTCCTTTCAATGTACAATATTGTTGATATGCTTTTGGATGTACTGAGGGTGATTCCCTGTGAGTCTTACCAAGTGTTCCTACTTTCCTTTAATTTTGTTTTTGCCATTCTCATATCTTTTTGTCCAAAATTATGAGGTGAACAATTTATGGGTATTCCCACATTATATGAGCTATGACATTGTCTGGCCACACTATTGCATATACATTTGTCATATTTTCCTTTAATACCATTACATTGTTCTCATTTTTCGTCATTTTATGTGCAGGTTTGTCACAGTATATGCTATTTTTTAGTCTTTTTCATTGTCTCTGCCAGCTTTATCTTATTAATTAATTGTAATTAAACTCCTTTTTTGCTGTTAGACATGTGAAACAGTCACAGTATATATTTCCTTCATTTTCATTATTTTCATATGATTTTCTTTGAAGTGTGTGTTTTTTTTTTGTTTGTTTGTTTGTTTCGTGTTTTTTTGAGTTGGCACTACTAACCTGTCATGTAACCTGTGTCACGTGACCTCTTCATGAGTTTTTAAATTGCACACCAGTCCCCAATGCATTTTATACCCCAAATGAAAACTCTTAAGTTAAAACATGTTGGTCTATTCATAAATTAGCCTTATGAAGGATTTTTAAACACATTTTTAAACAGAGTGCCTCGGATGCATTTTTGGACTGCCGACCCATACCATGGACTTTCACACTAAGTCAGCTGGCCAGTCATTGCTTTTTATCCTTATGTGACTATTTGCCCTATCCTTGAAGGGCACCTGAGTTTTTTCAGTCACCTATAGTGTTTTTACCCAGTGCAGCACTGTAATGTTAGCTAGCTCAGTGGTGGCTATAGGTGAGCTAGCAGTAGATGCATGCTTCCATCTGCGCAGTGATACAGATGGCATGAGGGTAATGAAAATAACATCAAAATCACTATTATCAAGCCCCAATTCCTTTTATTTTGACAGTCAGTGACACAAGTTGAACCTCTGACCCCATCATCACATTCGTCACTGCAGTGAAACTCTACAGCCCGAGGATGAGGTGGCAGCCTACATCGAGTTCAAGACATCCAAGGAGGATCCTTCTGGGGTTTCATGATGGTGGAAGGAGCATGCTAAAATGTTTCTTAACCTGGCAGTGATTGTGCAGAATGTTTCCACCATCCCACCATCAAGCGCAGCCAGTGAAAGAGACTTTTCCTCCACTGGATTTGTAAATCAAGAACGGAGAACCCAGTTTAATGTGAGTGACTGTAGCCTGTGTGTTTAATCACAGGTGTGGGTCGGGTCACGGGACTTTTATTAACGAGTGTGGGTGGGTGCAGTTTTTCTGGTACTGAGCTTTACGGGTATGGGCGGGTGTGGGTTTTCAAAAATGGACCCGCGCAGGACTCTGGTCTGTAGACTATTTTGATTAACTGGGTCGTGATTTCTGGAACGAGATATTGCTGTTGAATTTTTCAAATGTATTTTTGGTGCTTTGAGCACCACAAGCTGATTGCCATCTTGTTCCATTGTGTTGGAAAGAAGGCAGACATCTCTATGGACAGTACAACACCTGGGAACTCACACCAAAACTATCAAGACTGATAAGTAGCACTACAGGTAAGGGGATATTTATGTATTTTTGATTTTGGGGTGAACTGGCCCTTTAAATACATTTTGCTGATGATATTTACTTTGACTTGAGTAGAAATTTAAACGCAGGACTTTTACTTATAGCTAATGAAGTATGTTTATTTTGTTGTATTTGGCTACTACTTTTACTTAAATAAAGGATCTGAGTCTTTTACCACTGGAAAAAAAACACCTGGACAATCTGATGCAGTTATACCTCTCTCTACCTGTGGAAAATACGGCAACTACTTCTGAAATAAGTTTTTTTTTTCTGTTTCTGTCTGTGTGTAAAACGTTTTTAAGACTGGTTAAATTACAGGTTTTAATGTGATGCTGTTGAGTGGAAGCCCACATCTGGACGCGCTCATTCTCTCAGAGTCGAGGTGCCATCTCGTGCCCCCCCCCCCCCCCCCCCCCCCCCCCCCTGGCAGCTCGGCAGTGGTACGCTCCATGTTGGATGGGTTCAGCTCATTGACTGGCGGACTATGCACATCAGTACCACCAGAGCCACGGAGCTTTCAGCAGAGCGGCCCTTTATTCCCCCACAAGGCGAGCAGCACCCGCAGCCTCTCCGTCCCGTCATGAAACAGACTCTGAGTGAACTGATGAGAATGAGCAGGATATGCCGGATGGTATTTGCCACTTGTTTGGGATCAATAATTCTGGTCATCTTTTATTTCCAAAGTATGTTCCAACCAGGTAGGATCTCCCTCCTCTCTCTTTCTCTCTCGTGTGTGTGTGTGTGTGTGTGTGTGTGTGTGTAGCTATGTGTGTGATGTATTGCATCTTGTCTGGCAGCCTCCTGGCATGTTGACACATCGATTTGTTACGGCAGTACTGTAACGCAGCGGATAAATAATTGATGCACTCCGTGCATCCAGCCGGAGTCCACCGTTTGAAATCAATCTTTCGTGGGGCACATTTTGTGTTGAGTAATTGTCTTGTTGCGCTTTTGAACGGCTTGGTTGAGCGGGTCTTTCTTGGTGGAAGTCTGGGGTTTAGGTGTGATTGGATGTGTGAGCAGCCAGGCGCTTTTCCTTCGCTTCCCCTCAGCTGACAAGTGGCACGGAGATGGCAGGGCTGGCTTTTTGTCTTTGTTGAAACGTGGCTTGGCGACGGGAATCGGTGCATGGGCGGCACGGGGGTTTGGCAACGTGGGCAGGCTGAAGCGATCCACATTTGATCCACCTAGAGAATGTCACAATGAGAGCAAAGACCAAGCTATAATGGGAAAATCAATTTGGAGTCCACACCTAAAAATAAAGCATATGTATGGAGCATTTAAAGCCGATGTCCCCTCTACTCTGTGCGTGCCTGGAGAGCCGTTTAACATTTTATCACGCAACAAAGAAAATTCTCTCCGCGCTACCCAGCGGGGGTTCCCAAGGGGGCATTTGCACCCAATTATATTAAATCAGGAGATCTGAAATGTTGCTTTGCTAAACACTCTTTACTGAATCAACGCCCCTGGATGGATGTGAAACGCGTGCGTTGTACGGAAGTTATCTGTGCACCAAAATCACACAACCCTGCATTCAGACGCGCAAGGGAGGAGCGCGCCGACCGACCTACAGTACAACAGGTTCACTGTACAGCGCAAAAGGAAGAAAAACATCTGAGTCTTTGCTTTCCATTAACAGAAACAGAATCATTCCCGAGCAGAAATGTTAATCCCTTAATGCTGCTGTTGGAGACAGTGTGTCTCCAACAGTGTGTCTGCAGTGATCAGTGACTGATCTGAGATAGTCTCTATCATGCTTTATGGTATTTTTACATCTTTAATTCTATGATTCTGTAGGTTGCAGTATCCATCCAAAGTCGATGCTCTGGTGTTAGTTTATAGGTGATGATGTGGAAGCAGACAAAAGTGAAACTGGAATGGATCTGAGTAATTGGGCTGCTGGTATAACAGAGGGATGAAACATACACTAGTATGAGTATCAGAAACATACAAGAGTATCATCCACACCGGCATGAAATCAGAGCAGACGTGTTGTCACATCTCTGATCAGGAGCTGTTTATCTGGAGATACAGCGGCTCTCTCTGTGAGTCACTGCTGTTGCTGATGGCAGTGGTGGACAAGTGAGATTTCTAATCCCTGCAGAGAAAATTACCATGATACACCTCCTCAAGAACCTAGAGTGAGTTAAATGGCCAGACTGAACTGTACACTCTAAAAAATGATTCATAGAGTTAGTGGATAATGCTTAAAATAAAGAAGTTTTTTTTTTTTTAGCATAAAAATGATCTCTGTTACATTAAAGTCTATTAGTCAGTTAATATTTAAGAAGTTGGTCAAACTCAAAAACATTTTTGACATTTTTGAGCAGGATTGACTAAAAATAATAAGTTTCTATATCAACATTTCTTCCTCTTTTCTGATCACTGTGTGTGTAAGAATCTCATTAAATGACTAAATCAATCTTTGGAAAGGGTTTGAACAGCGGGTATCAAACCTTTTGTGTGTCAGCAACTGTTAAACATATCAAAAATTGGACCACATTCTGCACTGTTGACACTGGCTTTAATTCCAGACCCCACTGCTGTACATGAACAAGTAGAATAGTTGCAAAATCAACCTTGTTCATTCATTCATTCATTCATACATTATCTGTAACCGCTTATTCTGATACAGGGTCACTGGGGGGCTGGAGCCTATCCCAGCTGATATTGGGTGAGAGGCAGGTTACACCCTGGACATGTCACCAGACTATCCCAGGGCTGACACATAGAGACAGACAACCATTCACACTCACATTCACACTTTCTTATGCAATTTAGAGTTTAGAGTCACCAATTAACCTGCATGTCTTTGGACTGTAGGAGGAAGATTGAGAACCAGGAGAAAACCCACGCTGATGCGGTGAGAACATGCAAACTCTACACAGAGGGGCCCCAGTCGGCTGGTGGATTTGAACCTTGAACCCTCTTATTGTGAGGCAACAGCACTGCCTATCTCAATCGTGTTTCCCTTTTATGTTGAAGTTTGAATCCTGTTGCAGGAACTTTATGCAGAGTGAGACCTCTGCTCCCTTGTACATCATTTAATGAGCTTTCAGGCAGGGAATTGATTATAAAAATTGAACCAAGACTCCATAAAACCCCTGTCAAGGACCCCTGGATCCTGCTTCCAGAGTGGTGCCAATCTTCACAGGCATTGCATCAACTTCTGCCCCAACACAGACACATACAGACAGACAGACAGACAGACAGACACACACACACACAAAGTAGATGTTTTATTCTGTTGTGGTGATGACAGGGTGCTGTGTCCAGGATGTTATGATTGAAGAGGAGGTGTCTAAAGCAGGGTGTTCGTGAAGGAGCTGGGATGGAAGTTTTAATGCTACAGTATGTATTTATGTGTGATTACACAGGTGAGATGGATACTAGTGAGTAGTGTGTGCATTATTTGCTTCCTTTACAACCCCTCTTCTTATCTCTACCTCAGTTTATTTACTGTCTTTTGGAATGACTACATTCCTCTTTCGTAATCCCCTATCTTATTATTTTATTCCTGTTTTTACTCTCCCTTTTCTTCCTACACAAATGGCAGTGCCATCGTTGGCCATCAGATAAACTTCCAGGCAGCCTCTTTCTGCTTCAGGCATGTTTAACAGCCCTGGGAATCCTGTCAGGCCTCCCAGTGTAAACTCTCACCTCTCCTTCAGGACCTATGGGGTTATGACCTCTTGTAAAAGAGACAGAGGAGGGGGGAGACACAGTAGTGTCACGCTGTGGCCTTAACAAACACACAATACACACACAGAGCGTGTGGAAAGACTTGCAGTATATTTCAAATAAAAGAGAAATTGAAGTGTTAAGATTTTGACTTCTCATCTTCTCTGCATCCACTGCATCTCAGAAGCTCCACCATCTGGTGTGGAAGCTGGAGAGTGAACTGACTTGGAGAGAAATTAGCCTGCAGCGCTGCATTCAACAGCAGTTTGAGAGGATGCCAAATTACATTTAGTGAGGAGTGTACTGCCAGCCTGGGTCAAAGCAGGCAGAAATCATGGCAGTAGTGAAAACATTATTTAAGCTGATTCTCATGCTCAGTGTCCAGTTAAGCTATTTGTAACCATGTGTTAAATGGAATATGCCAACTTTTGTTAAATAGTGCCGTTGGTGGGGTAGCAACCAGCAGTGTCCTGAACCAGTGGAAGAAATCTTTTCTAGGGGTGGCCAGATGGGGCCCCAGTAAAACTTCCAGGGGTGGTACACCAAAACCAAAAGCCAAATATAAATTTTAGGTCTTTGATTATGCTGTTTAAGTGTTGTGCATAGTTGAAAACTATATTAATATGGAAGTAAAGGAATCACATACTGATATATTTTGATTTCTTATTTTACAATTAATATTATTAATTATCTGATGTTTACAGACTAATACCAGCTTCGTGGTTGCAAAATGCAGTCATGGTCTGAAGCCCTGCAGGTACAATGCCGCGCTCACACACTGTAACCCTGGATAGAGTTTGGATAGGCAGGGGAGCACATATGATGTATCATGTTTGTTGTGGTGGCATAAAAAAACATGACGATTGAAGACCAGTATCAGTGAGCTCCTGGATAGTCTGTGGTGGTACTTGGCGGATGCACCAATACATTACGTTCCATAGGGGCTCAATTGGATTTAAGCCAGAGGAATGAGAGGGCCAGCCAATTGCATCAATGCCTTCGGAGTGTTTCCCCTAGGTTTACAGCTTTGGGGGCAGAGCTGGCTCTAGCCAGTTCGGTGCCCTGGGCAGGATTAGGGTTCATCTCAGTTTAACATTTTTTTTTTTTTGAAGGGGGATTTGCTATTCCAGCTTTAATATGTCCTGTAGACAACTTGAATAAATATTGATAGTTGCACTATACTTTGATTTGAGGCCATATTTCCTCCGTAAATTGTATTTGTCATCAAATATATTTTATTGTGCTACTTTTATGGACTCATTTTAAAAAAGTCAAATATGTGGCAATATTGCATTCAAATGAAAATTGGGATCTGTGCTCAAGCTACAGTTCCCATTTTTTTCTGTCACTATGGAGGTTTAGAAATGTTTAAAGGCTTGGCCAACTTATTGACATTGTAAAAATAGACTTTCATAGCCTCCATGTGTGGACAAATGGACAAAAATATTCCAGATGTACAGGCCATGATGAGTTGCATATGTAAGTGATGTGAATATTATGATATTATTGATTGATATATTTGATAGAAACAACAAAAATGCTTCTGGATTTGGCCATATTTACATTAGAAACATGACTGCAGCAGTAACATACAATTACAGAACTCACCTGATTCAGGCTGTGTCTCACTGGAAGTTGTGAGGTAGTGAGTGATGTGTTGAATCCAGCCGTGCTGCTGCTTGTTGCGTGACTTGTAGCTGTATTCAAACATACAGTACATCCATACTGTTACATCACTTCATGAAGTTTGTTGTGTCATTCTACTTCATATAAAGTAGGCACTGTACAAATAGACTTTATTTTATTTGACCTACATTTACTGTTATTAGTAACAAGGTTAAACTGGAACATTCAACAGTAACAATAATGACATTATAATTATAATATTAATAACAACAACAAAAAGAATGATAAAAATGACAACACAGCAGTGTATCAGAGACCACAAATAATTGGCTAAACTTACATTCTTCATCGAGCGGAGGAGATGTCAGAGAAGGCCCCTCTGCAGCAGCTTCTTGGGTTTTCTCGTTCAAATATTTTCTCAGTGCATCTGGACAGATGTAGAGTAGATTTACCTATTACTGTACAGTACAAGCAAAACATGTAGCTGCAGCAGACAGACTACTACTTGCACCAGTGATGTGTTCGACATAACATAAATTATCTAGTTGTGATTTTGCATTACTAAAGTAAAAGAGGTTGCACTACAATTACATAGTCACACATTAGTTTTACAGTTGTCCCTATTTGTTATCGAATTTCAGCACAGTATCTAATGTGCTAAGTAAGAGGAGAAGCACTAAGCAGCCAGTAGTTCACCAGATAAAAACAGCAATAAACCAGCTCAACAGCTTAATTCAATCCTTGGCAGCGATCACATCATTATCTACAGTGGCATTATTAGGCAACTTTGCTTTATTTCAGCTTCGCAAGCTGCTAGCCTGTACAAATGAAAAGTCAAACAGCATTTTTTAATGTTATAAAAGACGACATACTTCGATACTGGGACCTCCGCCTCCACTTTTCTCCGCTTTCTGTATGTCGCACCTGAGGGCTCGGAGGTCTTTTCATGATGATAACCCAATAATTTGACAAATTTTGACCTACCTACAACAACCTACCTAACTGAGATGCGTACAGATAATTCGTCCCACCCCCCTCGCTCACAGTGACGTGACTGAGCACGGTGCAAGACAGGTTCAGGGCCAGGTCAAATAATGATAAACAACAGGGGGGTTGTTGTTGTTTAATTTTTCTTTATTTGTTCTTTTTTTTTTCAAGACAGAGCATGAGGAAAGGGCAACAGTCGGGGCTGCAAATTATTACTAGTATTTATTTTATTTTATTTATTCTGTTTCATTTTATTTTTTGAGGGTTTGCAGCTGCGCCTCCGCCAGCATGTGGCACCCTAGGTGACCGCCTATATGGCTTATGCTAAGAGCCGGCCCTGTTTGGGGGGGTTAACAAATCAAAAACTTGCTCGGGTTCGGTTTGGGCCACTTGACATGCTGCTGTGTTGTGCTATGGCCTATTCAAGTGCTGGAATTTGTTATTTACATGACAACGCCTGAATGCAACACAGGCTCTGCTCAATTAAGATGTACACAAACTCAATGTGCCGTGCTGCGGGTTCGTGCCGGGCTCGGGGCGCCCAGCCCCCCCGATATGATGGTAGGGGAAATACTGCTTCGTCATCCAGAAACTGCCTACACATTCTGGCCACATGAGGCCAGGTTTTGTCCTGTACCAGGAGGAACCCAGCACCAGTGTAAGGTCTGACAACCGCTCTGAGGATTCCATTCCGGTATCTAACAGCAGTCAGGGTACCGTTGACGTCTTGGCAACCCTCCAAGGATATGCCCCCCGGACCATCACTGACCCACCACCAAACCAGTCATGCTGGATAATGTTATAGGCAGCATAACATACACTGCAGCATCCCCAGACTCTTTCACGCCTGTCACACGTGCTTAGTGTGAACCTACTCTCATCTGTGAAGAGAGCGGGGCACCAGTGGCGGACCTGCCAATTCTGGTGGCCAATCAAGCTACTGGCCACCAGCTATGGGCTATGAGCACAGGTCCCACTAAGAGGACGTCAGGCCCTCATGCCACCCTCATGGAGTCTGTTTCTGACAGTTTAGTCAGCAACATTGAAACATTAGGTCATTTTGTAGGGCTCTGGCAGTGCTCGTCCTGTTCCTCCTCACACAGGAGGTGGACTACCTGAGCAAACTGATTGGGTTGCAAGTACCGCCTCATGCACAAGAACATATCCAGCATTTGGAAAAAGGAAAAAACTAATCTGACAAAACGACTGCTGGCGTCATAGAGAGCTCACATTAGAGTATCACTCAAGTTATTCAAGATGCTTACTGACAGTTACTCTGCCTGCCTGAAATACTGAGTCATGAGCAGCAAAAGTTTTTTTCCAAATTGAACACAGGGGTTTTGAAAGCAAATTGCAGCATACAATAGATTCCCTGTACTGCTCACATTGCTGCACATTGCTGCAGACTCACAAACACAGCCTGCTGGTGAAACATGGGTCATCCGTGCCAAATGGAGGTTGTCACGCTTGTTATATTTCAGCTGAGAGAGCCGGCTCGTTTAGTTTAGCCGCTGCTCGCTGACAGCTGTGAGCGAGGATCTGTGCCCTTCCACCTCAGTCTTGTCTCTGTGAATTCACTTTGAGCCTAAGGTTACTGTGTGCCTGTGACACATCCAGTCTGCCTCATCAGTCTGAGAGTCTGCTGCTCCTTTAAAGGCATTGTTACTGCTGACATCAGCGCGGCTAATAAGGCAGTTTGCTCTGTGGGTTGGTTGTTTGGTTTCTTTGTGAAGTGCCTCTGGGATATTTCAGAGTCTGTGTGTGTGTGTGTGTGTGTGTGTGTGTGTGTGTGTGTGTGTGTGTGTGTGTGTGTGTACTTGTGTCTGTGCTGAGACTGCAGCTCTGTTCAGCTACTGTATTGTGCCATTTTTCAGCCTGTGAGTGGTAACCTTTTTGTGCTCCCAGGCCTCAAGGTTGCACGCTCACATTTCATGTCTCCCACAAAGGCCTTGTACATGTGATGCAGTCAGCTGCGCTCAGAGACACACCTGAGTGACCCCGTTTGAAATCTGAACATGGTATTTTTGGCTGGAATGCAGCAAAGAAAGGGCCAGCCCTATAAACACAAAAAGTCTGTCACCACCAGCCCATTCTACACAGAGAGCTGTAGAGCTTCTTTCTCTTTCCCTTCTGTAGACCTTCTTTGCATTTTTACACAAAACAGCAGCATTATTCTGCTCCAGTGTGTGATTTTAGACAGCATGCTGGCATCACGAAAGCAAAAGAGACGTGATATGTAACACAACAGAGTTAGCTTCTAGTGTGACATGTAAAATACGCGTCGGCAGTGCTTTATAAACAATAACAATGGCATGACATGGTAATAACAATAATTTACCTTCCCTGTTATATGGCATCTGATCTTGTCCTCTGCTCAGAGGGTAAGGAGCTCCTGGACCTCATTGTTTTCTCAATTTGCAGACATTTTCAACTGCTGTTCTTCTTCTTTGAGTTAGCTGCCAACTGCTTTCTCTCCTGCTGCAGGTTGCACATATAACACGTAGTCAAAATGTCCCACCCCTTCTGACCATGATCCCATCCTGCCGACTGTCCTGTTTATACAGATGTCACTTCGGTGCTGTTACCACCTCCAGTGTTGGCTTAAAGGCGAGACAAGTCTGTCCCCCCATTCCATGATTGTACCTTTTACACAACATGGCAAGGTGGAATAATAGCGTGAAATTTCTGCCTTGAAGAGGCAGTGTAAAAATAGCTACCAGTGTTTCCCCTACCATTATATTAGGGGGGCGCGCCACACAGGCACGTGCGCTCACACACAGGTGAGCACACTAAAGTGCGGCTTGGACCGTATTTTTCTGACCAAACCAGACCCGAGTCTGAGACAATTATAACCGAGCCTTGTCCGAACCTGACAGACTTTCTGATTTTTGAGTCCGAACCCGACGCAGTTTGTTACCTGACATAGTTTTTGTTATGGGCTGTATGTAAATGACCATCAAACGACTGCTGTTACACACAGTAAAACACGCCGCTCGCACAGCAGCGCAGCACAGCACTGTACACACACTCAATTGAAGCGGAGCCTGTGTTGCATTCAGGCGTTGTTACGTAAATAACAAATTCCAGCACTTGAATGGGCCATAGCAGCATGTTATAAGTGGGCCAAACCCAAACTGAACCCAAGCAGGGGAAACACTGACCACTGAGTAACTGATGAAGTTACGCCATTGGTCGGTCAAGTTACAGTTTCTCCACTGGCTATTACTCTTTCAAAATGAGCAAGTGCATCATCATTTCAGCTGGTAACACCTTTGCCTCCACAATCAGTCATCTAATCCACCTCCTCAGTACATTACGGTTGTTACTGCACAACACGTTTGCTACTCTGACCACAACGCTTGACCCCGAAGGATTTGTTTATGAAATTTAGTAGGAGCTACTGCGGCTTCCAAATAAGTTCAAAAATAGCCACCCACAGACGTCATAATGGGAGATATGATCAACTAGCTGTCATTGTTTTAATTGTACTCACTGTTTTGGTGATCCAGGTTGCTTTGGTTGGTTTAAGAGTTGATTTATTTGCAGGATGTATGGAGAGTTGCAGGATGACACTATAAACTGATTGTCGTGACTACTGTGTTAAAGCAAAAACAAAAATCCCCTAACAAACATTCCCCAAATAAACCGGCCTTTACAAAAACAAATGTCAAGTCATTGGGGTATTAAACGATTTTATCAAACAATAAACTAAGATTAACCAAACACACAGCAGTTAAAGACTGTAACCCTGTAACGTCTTTCACGCTTACTTCAGCACACCTGCCTTTAAAGGGAAATTTCGGTTTATTTCAACCCATCTCCTATCGTCCTAAATTTGTTTCAAGTGACTAGTGACATAGAAATAATAGTTAGCATCTTAGCCGTTAGCCTAGATACAGCCGGGGCGCCTTAGTAGCGTCAGACCTGTTAAAACGTAAGTGAACGGGCATACCTTCAAGTGCAAAGTTAGTCCACTAAACAAGCTTTTTTCCACAAAGACCGCCTCATATCGTTAGGATAAATGGAGGACGAGACACCTCCACCTGGAGTAACGTTAGTATCCAGCTGGGCTTTATCTAGAGCTGGCGAGATATATTTCGGCCGTGCTTTGGAAAGCAGAGCTAGAGGGATAAACAAACACGGCACCACACCGGTAAGGTAAGACAACACGTTTACATGTCGTTTTCTATATGTTCTCTGACATTTATCCTAACGATATGAGGCAGTCTTTGTGGAAAAAAGCTTGTATAGTGGACTAACTTTGCACTTGAAGGTATGCCCGTTCACTTACGTTTTAACAGGTCTGACGCTACTAATGCGCCCCGGCTGTATCTAGGCTAACGGCTAACATGCTAACTATTACTTTTATGTCACTAGTCACTTGAAACAAATTTAGGACGATAGGAGACGGGTTGAAATAAACCAAACTTTCCCTTTAATTAGCAGTTCCTGTGGTGCCAGGTTATGTGGCGCATTGAAGTGACTCAAAAAATAACAGGAAACCGCTAGAAATGGCTCTGACAGGAGCTTTAAAATATCAGAATTTTTAATGCTACTGTGTTTTTTTGTTGTTGTATAGATTCATATGTACCTGTATATGTGTTTCAAATGAGGTGTTTTAATCCGATATTTGTAGAGTACTGACACAGTTTAATACGTTACAAGCACAGTGACGTGTGCTTGTAGTGAGTGTGTGGCAGAGTGAGAGAGAGAGTGATGGTGGATGCACTCAGAGCAGACAGGTGTTGGCGATCAGAGCAGAGAGAAAATTAACAGGAAAGTTGTCAAGTGGTAGTGAAGATGCAGTTTCAACCCAAAAAGAGAAAAATGTTGGCATTTTACATTACTGCAAACCACAGATGTGTTACATTTGTGCATCATTTTGTAGTGGATTAGCTACAGAGGGCTTTATATCATATGACATCCCTCTGTCCTTGGACCCTCAAAGCAAAGAAGGCTTTCCAAATGTGGGGGGGACAATAAGACTGGGGCTCTGGGGGTCCTCCCCCAGAATTTTTTTTAAAGAAATAGATGCCATTTCTTGCATTCTGGTGCATTCTCACAGGTTTTAAATAGCTTTAGTTTTATAAAATGATAGTAAAGTTTCATTAAAGGAAAGAGACTATGACAACAATTCAATGACAAATTTAGAGGCAGCTGCAGAGCCAGGAATGACCATTGCATGTAAATATTAGCAGTATATATTTCTGATTCTGAATTATTTTTGATTTTAAACAACCTTGTGTATGCAGCAGAGGTGAGAAAGCATACAATATCACATAAACCTCTGTCAGTTCAGAGACAAAGGGTAAGAGTTAATAAATCCACAAAGATAAATAGAGAGAGAGAAGCCCCTTTTACACTGCCAGATTTTCGGCGAATATAAGTAGGCGTAAAGTAGGCGTGTAGGCACACACACACACACACACACACACACACACACACACACACACACACACACACTTACGGCCACTGCCCCTGGAACTCTAATACCTACCTCAACTGTGCTGAACAGCAATCATGCACTTATATTTATATTTATTGCTAAATCGCACAAATGTGTCTGTTTTATTTATTGTTTTTTATACCAGTAGGTGTTTTATGTCATGTATGTTTTTTTTATTGTCTTTTGCACTGCGTGGACTGAGCACGCATAATTTTGTTGTACCCTGTACAATGACAATAAAATCTATTCTATTCTATTCTATTCTATTCTATTCTATTCTGAGAGCTTTGGAACTAGACAAGTTTGTAGTTAGGAAGTTGCTGTACCTACTAGAAAAACCTGGATATGAATACCTTGATATTTGTAATATTTAGAGACCTAGAAACCCATTCTTAAAATAGGCGGACTTTTAGAAAAATTAACATCTATGCAGAATGTTCTCATTTACTTTGTTTGACCACCAACAAACACAACTTATCTGAATTTGGCCACACAAAGCACAAGGTCGTGAGACTTGCTAATTTATACTTCTGTGTTGAATCGATGCCGTAGCTATGGCATAGGCTCCACGTCGACGTAGAGCCTATGCAATAACCTAAGCTGTAGCCTGTCGTGCACCTCCCCAAAAAATCCCCTTTAATTACACGTCGCGGCGACGCAGACCTACTGTCTGTTTCTGTATACTGACACCATTTCCCTCAGTGGAAACGAAGCTTGTAATTACTTGTATTTCACAGATAAGAAACAATAAATTGTGAAGACAGTAAAACCTCCACTAAAATATTATTATAAGTCTTGTGTGTGATCTATCCTTTATGGATATATACTTCAGGATTTGTCCTGGCTTCATATGAGCAGAGGAAATCTCTGCTCGTCGCTAGGCTAATTTATACAAGCTTTTTGAAGGTGTAACTGCAGAGTGACACAGATACACCACCGCAGAGGTAAAAATGCTCACAACGGCAAAGGCTACGTGTGTAGGGTCTACGCACAACCAAAAATCCCCTGTTACGTTCCTCTTCTTTGTAAAAAAAAAACTCAGAATGTCCATGGCTGATTTAATTTAATCCATTAAACCCCATCTCATGAGCAGTGTGTGAGAGTTTTTAGTTTGTTCGATCTCTAGTGAGTGAGTGTGTGCACGCGAGCTGTGAGGAGTAGCCTAAAATACATTGATACATGGAGTGGATTTCCATGGATATGGCATTCTCTTGTTGAGGAAGTGGAATGGATTTCATAGCGAAGCAATGGAAAGAGCACTGAGTGATGGCTTAGAGATGATTAGCCTACGGTTGGGGGGTCCAAAGGAACGATTTTCAAAAGTGGGGGACACGTCCCCTTCCAGAGTAATGGTTGCGATGCTCATGTGATCAACGATTCAATATCATCGATGCAAAGTGAAAACATTGATCCATATCGTCATCTTTAGCCAGGGTTGCCAACTCTCACGCATCTGGCGTGACTGTCACTCTTTCACCATCAATCAGTACGTTTACATGCACAGCTTAATCGAGCTATGCTCAAAATTCGATTTTGGCATCTAATCGGACTTCTGTCCTTGTCCCAGTTTACATGCAACTGAGAAAATCGAATTACTGACAGGAACATGTCTTCCTCCTCAACACTAGGTGGCGATATGCGTCGTTTCAGCGGGTTAATACTTTCCGGTTGACCTATTACATCACTTAATAATAAACAACTGGAGTCTGGCGGCAGACTGGCATTTTCGAACAACAGCAAGATGGATAATCGTACAGCTTTGTTCATCTCGTACGTAATGTACGCGTTACTGATTGTGCAGATAAGGTGCACGCTATCCCTCGTGATTATGGTGATTTCGAGAGGCAGACAAGAATGCCGTATGCTGTTGGAGGGCTACAACAATAGCATGTCTTGTCTGTTCCGGGGTCATACGCCAGCGCGGGGGGAGTAGAGCATGCGCACATGCATTGTCTAGTTTAACTCCGATTAAGGCGTATACATGCCGGAGAAAATCGAATTCCAATCACATTATCTGGGTGTCTTAATCGGAGTTGGAGAACTCCGATATTAGTCAGAGTAACGCGTTTACATGCACTTCAGTTGTCCAGTTATAGTCGGATTAAGGCAATAATTTGTTTTTTTCAAGTGTCATGTAAACGTACTGATAGTCACTGTCTCATGTCCGTTTAAGAAACCTCACGCTGGATGTCCACTCGATCCGTTGCGTGCATGATTTGGCCACGGCCCGGACTTGCTCTGTCCTGTGCCGGACATCAATGTCCACTGGGATTTTTGACGTTCCATTTTGACGTCATGTTGATGTAGCGATGTGAAATACGATCCAGTGTTTTCATGGGTGTTTTATTTTGAAAATTGACCGGATACTCTCGTCTTTTCTGCGCCTGACTTTCTGTTTGACTCATTTGGTCTGTGCAAATTGACGCGTATTCCACCATCGCCAAGTCCTTCTCTTTTTTTTTTATTTTTTTTTTACATCCAGCCCATTGTGTGGCTTGACCGGACCACATACTATTCTCAGAAAGAAAGTGTAGGTCTCGTGGGGCTACCCTGAACTTCATGCTACTCCGTCCTTCCCCTAGTCTCCTACACTGGTTGTCTATTGGCTTACAAAGTAAATCGCGTGGAAGTCACCTGTCATCGATACATTGCTAGTCGGAATTGTACCAAGATAAGCAAATTGCAGAGGAATTTACATTCAACTGTGTTATGATGCATGTGCCCTGCCTGAATAACTAAAACACAGTTATGATGAAAAAAACTTTTTGGTAGATGAGTGTGCTGAATTTCTTTAAGAAAAAAACGAGGCAAGAAGAAGAGAGTAGTTCTAATAGGCATCCTACTACACAAGAACATGATGAGGTAGGCTAATGTAATGCACTTGCCTATTATCTATTTCCGTGTGAAATTGCATGAAAATAGGATTTTGTCACGTGAAATTTCAAAATTTTCTCGGGAGAGAACACCCCGAACCCCCCTTGAAATATTTCTTTTTGTCACAACAGGACATATTACTGGATTTTTTAAGCAGATGATCAATACTACCATCAGATTGATGAAACCACCATGATCTGTGCCGTAAAACAAATACTGAGCGTCTATGGACGTATGTGGGGCTTAGGCCCATAGATATGAATATGTAAACGTACACTCATTTCCTGTTTGCCCCATGTGCATATTAACTCTTTTAAGGTAAAAAAAACAACGTGCCACCGTGTCCACATATGTTCATGACCACGCACGCACAAGCAGATATTACATCACAAGGTAAAATCTCACTCCGGCCCTCTGACCAAAGTTGGCAACCCTGCTTTAGTATAGGCTTTTATTTTGATAGTCTGTGTCACTGTCAAACAGCAGCAGGCAGACAGCAAGCGGTCAAGAGAAAGAGGATGAGGATAACATTATTTACTCGGGAATAAATCAGCAGAGCGGAAATATTTTGGAGGTCGTAGAAAATACAGGTCAGTAGAGCACATGCCGTTTGTAATCGATACAAAAAACATGACTCACCGTTACCTGCCAGGACAAGCATTTCACTCCGCTAACTTCTTGCTTTAGCAGCATTAGCTGCTGTTTCAACAATGTTGGGCTGAAAAAAATGTGCATGCAGGCCAAGATTCAACCGTACTGTTCTGTCGGGAGATGCAGTGATTTAAACCAACAGTAAGTAAGAAAAGTAATGCCTGGACAGCGTGACGTGTGTGGTTGTGCTGCTGCCGTGGTCCTGCCAGATGCCTCCTGCTGCTGCTGTCGTCATTAGTCATACTTCTACTGTTATTATACACATATGACTATTGTCACACATGTATACTGCCA
>NC_065528.1:1694710-1744547 GCF_006386435.1 Epinephelus moara | reverse complement strand
TGAGGCAAATTGTGATTTGTGATATTGGGCTTTATAAATAAAATTGATTGATTGATTGATTGATAATAACGTTGCATGTAATTAGTTAAGCCATGAGTAGAGGAAAAATGTCCGCTAGCTGCTAGGCTAATTTATGCTATGTAAACATACTAAAGCTAATAATAGCAAAAAACAGTTGTTTTGTTTCTGAATCTTGACAGTTACTACTGAACTGAATATTATACTTTTGTTGATCATTTTGAATGATCTTGTTGTTAATCTGTGTTTAATGGCAGTTTTTCTTTAGGGCTTTAAGACAGATATTCCTGAAGTTTTATTTTAAAAAAAAGATAATGGTTTGGTTAAAATTAAGAGATTTCTTCCAAAAAGGTCTCTCTGACAGAAAGCCCTGAAGATGAACTTATCCCATTTGCTGTTTTATTTGTGTTACTGGAGTCAGTTCAAAGTGAACTTACTGTACTTTTTTTTTTTTTTTTTGTTTGGTGACTTAGTGACGACTTGCAGATTGAATGACAACAGCTGACACGATAGTTTCCACCATTTAGGGGCTCATCTGATTCTGTCAGATCATGTCACCGTGGTCAGTGTTGGTTAGATTTGTGTCAAAGATGAGTTAAGTTGAATTCTCTTTGTAAATTCAGTTGGCCTCTGCTGGTAATTGAGTGGATTTCACTTCAGTGATTTTATTTGCTGTTATGCGTGCTGGTGTTAAGAGTCTTAACTCTTTAAAAACTACAGTTAGGAATCCTAATAATTAATAAAGATTAATAGGCCATAAAGCGTCATCAACTGGTTTGAGTAGCCTTTTATTCATTTCAATCAAAAACTAAACTTCCCAGGTAAAAGATGGGGTTTCCTCTCCTCCAACGACATGATTAGTGTCTCCAGCTCCTTGGAGCTAAACTGAATGCCCGTCTTTTTGTTGTCCACGATAGCAAACTAGCTAGTTAGTGACAAGTGAGAGCCATTGATATGAGGGCCTTACCAATATATTGGTCGGCCTCTCACAGATATATCGGTATCAGCTAACATGTTGTCTGATATGCCCCAATATGAAAAGGTTTTTTGTTGCTGTTTCTTTTTTTTTTTTTTTTTACAGAATATAATCCTGAAAAAGATGGAGTAATTTATAATTATTAAATTCCCAATGAAGTTTACTGTTTTAGTGCAATGATTCCATTTTTTTAATGATGAATCAATATCGGGATTTTTTAACTAATATCAGCATCAGCCCTAACTTTCCAGTATCGGTCAGGATCGAATGGATATTATGGACTTGTCCATCTCAGGCAGCCTAATGGTACATTCTAGTCAAAGATACAGGCAAGATAGGTCATGTGCCGATTAAAGAATCAAATTTACAGTCATAAGCCCTATTTGCAAGGGACTAGTATAAGCTGTAGTGTATTTGTGCACCCCCCACCTCTTTGCCCCAGTCATTGTTCCCTGCCTCAGTGTGTGTGTGTGTGTGTGTGTGTGCGTGTGTGTATTTTGAGAGTGTATCCTGGATGTCCTGTTTGTGTAGTCTCATTGCTGCTGCTGTTTTCCTGCCCAGCTCTGCTGCTAAATCCCAGATCAAACCTCCCTCTCTGAGGGGGGAGGGGTGGATCCCCTGCTGTGTCACACCATAGTTCCCACATCCAGTTCCAGTACACCCAGATTAGCTGCCACATAAACAGTAAACCATTCTGTTTCTCAGGAAATGTGCCCACTGTCCTCTGTTATCTGAGCTCCTCCTGCTGCAGTCTCTCTAAAATCTCAAAAACAAGTCCGAAAGGGCTGAATCCGGCTGAGGATCATTTAGTGTCTTCCCTGTTTTAAGTGCCCCACATGTCCCCCTGAATCTCTCTCTGAGTAACTCAGAGCAGACCAACTGTGCCACTCCGCCGTTTGGACTTTGGCTCAGGCAGCAGCAAGAGGCTGACACTGAGCGCTCCTCATTTACTAGTAAGAGCTGATGACCATCTGCACGAGTGTCTGGACTTCATGAGAGAGGTGATGAAAGGGCTGCCACAGAGGACACACGAATAAACACACACGCACACGCACGCACACACACACACACACACACACACACACACACACACACACACACACACTTTTCAGGATCTCGATTGAGACTTCAAGAAGTGTGTGAAAGAATTTAGCCTGGACCAGGAAGATTTCCTCAGCTGTCTAGCCTTGTGAGCTCACTGGGCTTATTATCCCACCAGAACACTGCACTCTGAGAATGCAGGGTTACTCGTGGTCTCTAAAGTCTCCAAAAGTAGATCAGGAGCCAGAGCCTTCAGCTATCAGGCTCCTCTCCTGTGGAATCATCTTCCTGTTGCGCTCTGGGAGGCAGACACCGTATAGTTAGGGCTGGCTCAGGCTTGCCTTGTACCAGCCCCTAGTTAGGCTGACTTAGGCCTAGTCTGCTGGGGGACCTCCTATAATACACCGAGCACCTTCTCTCTCTCTCCCTTGCTAACACTCATGTCCTGTTACTGCATCTTGCTAACTTGGTTGTACTGCATGTCACTAACTCGGCTTCTTCTCCGGAGCCTTTGTGCTCCACTGTCTCGCAGGTTAACTTATGTCGCAGCAGTGCCTGGATAGTGTGATGTGTGTGGTTGTGCTGCTGCCGTGGTCCTGCCTGATGCCTCCTGCTGCTGTTACACATATGATTATTGTCACATATGTATACTATCAGATATTAATCTATGCTTTCAACATATTGAACCACAATATGTAATTATATATAATTATTATTATACTATTATTACTTTAATTAATGTTGTTGTAAGCTATTATCATTACCGTCTGTCCTGCATCTCTCTCTCTCTACCTCTGTCTCTCTTTCTGTCTCATTGTGTCATTACTGTTAATTTATCATGTTGATCTGTTCTGTACGACATCTATTGCACGTCTGTCCGTCCTGGAAGAGGGATCCCTCCTCAGTTGCTCTTCCTGAGGTTTCTACCATTTTTTTCCCCCGCTAGAGTTTTTTTTTGGGGGAGTTTTTCCTTATCCGCTGCGGGGGTCCTAAGGACAGAGGGATGTCGTATGCTGTAAAGCCCTCTGAGGGACAGAGGGATGTCGTATGCTGTAAAGCCCTCTGAGGCAAATTGTGATATTGGGCTTTATAAATAACACAACACACACACACAAACACACTGATTTTACAACCATCAAGTCAGTAGCGGAAACACTGAGACAGCCCCATAGCTCAGAACAGCAAGCAGTCTTATACTGGGGGGAAACAATAAAGAGACCATCAGCCCTTCGTGTGTGTGTGTGTGTGTGTGTGTGTGTGTGTGTGTGTGTGTGTTAGAGACAGAGTATAGCCCTCGCAGATCTCTTCACCTCCAGTTTTGCATCCGTGATAAGAACATTGGTGCATCATCGGCAAGGCCTTCCTGCCTGAGGAGGTTTACAGACATGAAACACACACTCTCAGCAGACACATAGCACATGGGAAAACTGCCGTCACCCCCACCTTCTCTCCACCCAGGGGCGGGCTGGCCATAGGGAGGTTCGGGAGTATTCAAGAAAAATACATTAAAGTGAGTAATTCATTTACAGTGTGTGTGTGTATGTGCGGGTGTGTGTGTGGCGCTTTTGTTATGTTGATTTTTATATGAATTCTTTGCAAAAGTGCTATAACATTTGTCATTGTTGCTGTTATTGTTATTATTAGCTGACAAGGCCAGTGTCAGTCGTGGAGTTGATGCAGAGGGACAGGATAATGCCAGTCATAGTGAGGAGGAGGAAGAGATGGAAGAGGAGGTGGAGGAGAAGAAGGAGGAAGAGGAGGAGGAGAAGGAGGAAAGTGGAGCAGGAACCACCAAAAAAACAGTGCCAGGTACAGGTGCAGTGTGCAGGACTGGCTTGGCAATAGGTCTTTGCATAGAATTATATTATATTCAATACACTCTACTGACTGACTAATCTGTGTGTGTTGTGTTTAATATCATTGGATTGTTTTTATACTGCAAATAAAGTATTCGTGTTAAAATTACGGTTCCGCTTGTGTCCGTCGTGCGATCAGAAAAAAGGCCTCTCCAAATCAAGCTCCCGGGTTGAATTTCAACCCCAGCCCGCCCCTGTCTCCACCCCTCAAAAACCAGAGCGGAGTCAGCTGTGTCTGATCCAATTTATACAAGTCTGTGATTGTGACCAAACTGTGTCAAACAGTCTCATAAAACTAAAGTGTGTGTGTCCTCATGTTGGAACACTAATGGGTGAAAGGTGCAGCGTGTTGCAGTGCCGACATCTGTATTAAACAGATGATGTTCTCTCAGATGTTTTGGGGGGTTTCTCTCAGTCCATGAGGATAATTTACTTTGTGTTGCTATGAATCAGAATCAGAGGAGGGGGCATTAATGATAGGAAATGTGACTGTCAGCAGTGTTGTCTGCACCTCAACATCTTTCTGCCACGTCGTAAAATGTCTGCTACTGGAACACGGAAAAGGGACAGTATTTAATGGACTCTCCAGACAAAAGTGGATACAGGGATTTTATAAAGCCATCAGCTTCAAAAGCAGTGACTTTAAGGAGTTAAGTATCCAGAAGTCATGTAACAAGAGTCACTGAACTGTACACTTTGTGATGGTAGGAAAGTAGGAGCGGATGAGCCTCTGCCGAGTCCAGCTTTCTGTGGACAGAGTAGGAAACATATAACACTCCACTGTTTAGCACTGATTTGTCACATTCTGTGAACAGAGTCGATTTCCTACCATAGAGCCTTCCTTAAAAGTTGATGAAATGTCTGGGAAATTGAAAGTGAGGTTAAGAGGTTATAATAATTGTTAAAGATGCTGTTAGAGATGTTCCTTTAACTTTGTTATCCTTGCTTTTATTTAATTAGTATAGCAGGAGCTATTGTGAGAAAGACGGTGACGGTGACTTGTGTAATCTCTGAGCTATTTCAAGTTATTAATGGGTGGCAAAATGCAATGTCCATTTTCACCTTGTAATGGTAACTTTGTTTTCCAAAATAAGTTCAGGCTTGGTGATCCCAGCACTGATGACAACAAATTTCCTGATGAAAATCAATTGTTTCTCAGTGTGGACAGAAGATTCCCCCATGGGATCTGTTTTGAAGGCGTCAACTTTGGTCAACTCTGAGACACACTGACAAATTACAAACTGATGATAATGAGAAATTAATCCAAAATTCCAAAATTTTGAGAAGACAGCCAAATAATAACTGTGCTACCTTTGTAGTCACTTCTATACAACTGTTGCGTTTTGTGCATAAAAAAAAGAAGGTGAATGTGTCCATCAGTCTTCACTAGCATTTAGCTCACAAGGGGAATTTGAATACTGTAAAAGGACTCTATGTGAAACTCAGAGCGTATGAGTTCTCTGCAAACAGTTCTCCTAATCTGGTTGTATATTCTTTGCACAATGATAACAAAGGCTTTTTTCCTCTTCTACATGGAAGTGGCTGAGCTGGCAGCTAGCAGCTACCGGTGCTAACGGGAACTGCCCATTGGTCCGACAGCCCATTGGTTCGACATCCCATTGTTCCGACCATATTAAACCCATTGTTCCGAAGTCCGTTCCGAAATCATCATGATGCCCTGTGGTTAAGGTCTGGTTAGGTTTAGGCACAAAAACCACTTGGTTAGGGTCAGGAAAAGATCATGGTGTGGGTTAAAATGAAAAAGAAAGTGACAAACACATAAGCTGTGAGCCTGCTTCGCCTCAAGCCTTTCCCAGCTGACTCAGAGCCAGTCGCGGCGCACCATACGCCTGCCGCGAGCCGTTCAGCACCGCGGACAGTCGGACTAATGGGATGTCGAACCAATGGGCTGTTGGACCAATGACATGGACCCGGTGCTTACTCCATAAACGGCAGAAACAGTGCTGACACAGCTAATGGTGTTAACCAGGGGGTGGGTGCTACACTTTTGCAACAACACTGTCCTGATACATGGCAGAAAACGCCATGCAAGCACAGTGTAGAGCAGTGGCAATGAGCTAGCCAGCAAGCCTGGTTCTAGGCAGGCACATATGAGGGGGCAGTCATAAATGTGAAGGGGGCATCATGCTCCAGTACATTTTTGCCATAGGTAGAGCTGACAAATAAAGGTCGGTCACTCACTCACTCACTCACTCACTCACTCACTCACTCACTCGCAGGATGTGGGGACGCTGTGTGAGTGCCCTATAGAGGGTGTCAAAGCACCATGGTCTCAAATGTGCTCGCCGCTTGTATTGTTGTTGATAACAGTGTTTTCTACATGGAATTGGGTTGTTGTTAACTGTGTGTCCAACCCCCAACCTAAAGAAATGGACTGCACTTTGTCAGGCCTCTACCCTAAGACCTGTCCAACTTGGGGGTCCCACCTGAAGACTAAGCTCCTCCTTGATTTGAACATTGGTTTTGTTTTTTGAGAAACTATAACACGTATGATTTATTTTATATGTCTTTTCTTTTACTTTCTTTTTTAAAATATGTTCGAAATAAAGAATAAAAGAATAAAGTATGCCCCCTCAAACATCATCTGCCAATGTGACCACCGTGGGTACTAAAAGAAAGAAGTCCCAGCCACTGCCAGTGACCAGCAGCGAGACCAATCAGTTTGAAGGCCATCTCCTGGGAGTGCTCAATAAAAAAGGTGACGAGGATGAACTTTGGTGTTTGAGCCTGGCTTCAAAACTCAAAAATCTCTCTGAAGAACAGAAGAGCCAGTTTCAGATTCGCGCTGCACAGTTATACCATGAGCTTCGTTTTTCATAATTTCATGCAGTAAATACATTTGGCAGGGTTTTGTTGTGTTTTGGTTCCAGAGTATATGCCATATGTGACAAAGAATGTTGTTATTGACTGGCTCACTGTGTGTATATGTGGGAGCTTGTGTGTGTGTGTGTATGTTTGTATTTTCTTTTTTTGGTATAGTTGCCAAAGAAGGCAGTGTTGTTTCACTGTGACTCAGGAGTCTAAAATGCACTTTTCTATATTAGTGACCATTATATTAGTGATCATTTTCAATCTTGTTTTATTTGAATTGTATTCAAAATTGCAATGCACTTTTTTCATCTAAAATTTTTAAAGTAGTCATGTTTGAAGACAGCTGTGTTTATAAATGCAATTCATTCATATAGTTGCAATAAATGTACACATACTACATGATTTCTGAAGTGGTGGTTTTTATTGTAAGAATGATATAACATTGCATGCGGCTGATGAATATGCAAAATGGAAAGGCACTGACAAGAATCATCCGAGAAAGTAGTAACGTTTTTGTCATGCATGAAGTGTACTGTTTTGTCCTCTACAGGACAGCATCCTGGAATGACACCTCTCCAGCAGGAGAGACAAAGTAGTGAGTGAGGGTCTCCCTGGTCATCATTGCCTCTCTGGTGCTGTTATTAGTACCCACTCTGCCCAAGTTGCCTGAGGCAGTGTTGTGTGAGTTGTCAATCTGGGAAGGTGATGATGCAGTGTCCCAGCGCATGGCATTGTGTAGGATGCATGATGCTTTGACAAGTGGTTCTACAGTTTCAGGTTTCTGTCCCATGACGCATCTGTACATCCTCCACTGACATGCCAGGTGGCCGAATGCATTTTCAACTACCCTTCTTGCATGGGACAGCCTGTAGTTGAAAATCCTCTTTTTTCTTGGGAGAAGTTTTCCTGAGTAAGGACGCATCATGTACCGCTTCAGTGGAAATGCCGCGTCACCAACAAAGGTGTATGGCATCACACCATGGTCCTCTGCCCCTGGGAGAGTGGAATCTTAAGGCAGGTCAGCTGTACCCCTCTGCAAAGCCTTTCCAAAAGCTGAATTGGCCAGGACTCCACCATCACTTGTCCTGCCATATGCACCCACGCCCACAATGCGAAACCGGTAGCTGGCATCAACTACAGCCAAAAGGACAATAGAGTGGAAGCCTTTGTAGTTGTAGTAGGCCAATCCAGAGGAGTGGGGAGCTTGTATCATCACATGCTTTCCATCGCTCCTAAGCAGTTTGGGAAGTTCCACTGCTGCCAAAATTCATCTGCAATCTTCTTCCAGGCTTCCTTGTCTGGAACAGGCATATAGGTGGGCAGAAGTACTTCCCAAATGACCTTGGCCACTTCTGGGACAAGCTGACAAACTGTTGAGACTCCAACTCGAAAACTACAGGCAATTGATCTGTATGAGTCCCCAGTTGCTAGATGTCTGTTAAAAAAATATATATATATATTGTTATACCTAGGTAGGTAATATTGTATTATTTGTTGTAAAGCACTTTGGGCTGCATTTCATGCTTGAACATTGTTATAGCCTATGAATATGGTAATAATAAAAAATGAAAAAATACCTGAGAAAGATGGCCAGCCTCTCTTCTGAACTTAAAGGTGTCCTGAAATTGATGGAGATGTGGAGCAATCAAATGGAGTAGGTGGTTGAACTGAGAAAGGGTCAGCCGAAAGTAAACTTGAAATCTACTTTCATCCATCTTCAGCTCCTGGATGAGCTGGTGAAATTCACCATGAATTCCTCGCTCCAGCAGGACAGGATGAACCCACATGCACTTTTGTCGTTGTTGTTGTTGTTGTTTTCTCCTTTTCCAACGAACATAAAGAAGGGATACACAAAGTGCCTTTCTCCTCTCACTATCCATCTTAGAAATGAATGAGTAACCTTATGTTTTGGAGGGAATTTACGTTTTGGAGGGAATTTAATATAAGTTGCAGTTTGCAATGCAATATCTAGAAAGCAGAATTTTATATGCATAGACTATATGCATTGCTGTACTAATAACAATAAATAATACACAAGAATATATATTTTTTAAATATTTTATTCAATCTGCTGTAAAAACACCGCCATAGCAACAATCCGTCGGACCGCTTGTTTATTTCTCCCGTTCCGTCCAGCAGATGTCTCCCATCTGCCGCCTGCCTAATTCCATGTGAGTGCGGCATTAGGGTCACTGAGGCACGCAAACCCCCTGACCATAATAAGGTGGCAATCCCTCAGGGAGGAAAACTGAAAAATAAAATAAACAAAAAATAAAATAAAAATTAAGAAAATATAAAATAAAAATATCCTTCATCCAGGCACAACCAACATCTTAACATTTATCTTATTGGATGGCCATTAGGCATCTAGACATATGAAACCTAATAATTACAATTACCTCACTATAGCCAGTATTTACCAAAGCTAGTCTTATAAAAAAACTTCTCATGCTGAACTAACAAACACAACAGATATAGGGTACAGCAGAATTTTTTTTTTTTTGTCATTTCTTTGTTGTTTTTTGTTTTTTTTGTTAGCAATTTAACAGATTTCTCTTCTCTCTCCTTTGAGCTGCTGAAAGCTGCAGGAGTGAAAAGTTAATAAAAGCTTTGTAAAAATCGCTGTGATTATCAGAAAACAGCGTGCAGAACTAGAGGCTGGGCGGGGTTTTATGTAGGGGTCTGGCACACACAGGGCATTTGGCACACACAGAGCATTTGTCCTCAGTATGTGACATGCAGCAGACACTCATCTCTCGCTGTGCTTGTGTGATTGAAGAAACGTTCGCACTGACAGGCTCACACTCTATGCTCACACTGCTATATTTACTTTTGTTTTTTGTTGTTAACTATATATTAAGTACCTCATGACACGAGACACTACGACGAGTTTAACGGAGCTTCCCTTTACTGCTGCATTCTACCTCACTGAGACTGAAAAACCTGAGGCCAATGCATCTTGGCTCATTTGCATACTAAATAGTGACAGTGTTTACTGGGGGGAGTGTCTCTGCCGACTGCAGACAGTAGATCACACACAGCACGGAGTGGAGTGGAGACAGATGAGAAAACATTTCTGTTTTGTGCCTTTTTCAGCGGATTTGATTTGAGGGGGCAAGACATTTGTTTAAGGGGGCATTGCCCCCTCTTGCCCCTGCGTAGAACCGGCTTCGCTAGCCAGCAGGATACACACATGCATTAACATGCACATACTGGCTTCCCACAACAAAGGACAGAGAAGCTCAGATTACAACACACAGAGAGAGGGAGCGTGACTCCATTCTCTGCTCAGTACACTATTACTCCTCTATATCTTTAAATAGTCCTGAACAAATGCACTATTTCCTCCTGTTTGAGTAAAGTGTGTTTAAAAACCACAGTCCCCAGCTTTTTTAGAAAGTTATTTAGCCTTTGAAAAAATAAATGATATAACCATGACTGAATCATGACTGACTGGAAGTGACAGGGAGGGGAATATTCACCAATGTTAATTTTGCATGTGTGACCACCCCCTAACACACAAGCTTTTGGTCTTTTTGTTGAATTTGATGACAACAAAAGAAAGCATTGCCCTGACTATTGCCAGCCTTTCTTTGTATGATTTACTGAAAGAATGCAGTAAATTATAGAGAGAAATATGAGCTCTACTTGAACATTTTAAAGAAGGTAAACTTCAGCAATGAATCATTTCCCAAGATGCAAAACAAATTCACTGCGTGATACTTAACTAAGATTGCCTCTAAACAGCAGCAAGTGGTGGGCTCAGTGCTATATCATGCGTGAGGATGCTGAAGTCCCTAGCTGCACCCCTTGGTGTGTGCATCTGTGTGTACTGAGTGCTGGCATGTTGATAAGTGTATAGTGGGAGTGGAACGATCACCGTGGTCATTATGCACTGGACTGCCTCTGCTCATCTGCAGGCTCCAAGCAGCAACAGCAGCAGGCAGAGATGGGAATGTAATCACCACCACTGCCGATAAATATTGATTTAGTTGTTAGGTTTCAACCTCAAGCAGTAAGATGCGCGTAAGAGTTGCGTGGTAGCCACATTTGGGCATTAATAACGGCAGAGCAGGAGGGAGCAAGGGGCATTTTTACACGGTGACAGAACGGCTCTCAGACCAGATCACACTGCCAATGTTTACCTCTAGAGTGCAAGGAACCAGAGAAGTGTGTGTGTGTGTGTGTCTGTGTGTCTGTGTGACTGGAATCCTTATCTTTTGGTAATGTGAACACACTGATTTAGGAATTAGAGATGGCCATGGTAAGCTCTTTGAAAGTCAACCCAAAACTCTGTGTGTGTGTGTGTGTGTGTGTGTGTGTGTGTGTGTGTGTGTGTGTGTGTGTGTGTAGGTGCCAGATGTACTGTAGACTGCATGGCATAAGAGAAGTGAATCATGGCTTTAATTAAGTGGAGGAGGGCTGAGCCGTGTCCCATTAAACGGCTGGTGGAGGAACATTTAAACTTGCCTGCTCTCCACCAGCTACTGGGACACTTAACTGAACAACTGGAGGGATTTTCCACTCCTCCTCCTTTTCTTCCACCAGCCTCTCACTGGGTTTTGACTAATTCTTGTTGCAGAAGTAAAGGGAATAATCTACCCTTGGATACTCTTTAAACACTGCTGAATGTCATCGCTCTTGGGTATTCTGGCTATTTGAGGAGGAATTTTGTGATAAAGGGCTGCAGTTAACATTCTCAGTGTATTCAATTCAATTCAATTCAATTTTATTTATAAAGCCCAATATCACAAATCACAATTTGCCTCACAGGGCTTTACAGCATAAGACATCCCTCTGTCCTTATGACCCTCGCAGCGGATAAGGAAAAACTCCCCAAAAAAAACCCTTTAATGGGGAAAAATTATTTAAATGTGTCCCATCTTGCTCTACTTAAGTCTGAGATTACCTGCATTTCTATAATTTAGAAGAGCATTCCATCAAATATGAGCCATGGCTTTCCCTAAATGGGGACTCCTTCAAGATTAATAATACTAATAATAATAACTTTATTTGTATAGCACCTTTCATACATAAAATGCAGCTCAAAGTGCTTCACATTTGAAGCTTCAAAACAAATAGGTACAACAATATTATAGTAGAAACAACAAAATAAAAACAGATAAAATACAATTAAAGAAATTAGTAGAAATCAGTATATTAAAAACGGAACAAAATACAATAAAATAAAGAGAAAAAAAATATGTTTGAGGGATAAAAGATAAAAATGAGTTAGCTAAAAGCCTTCCGAAAGAGGTGCGTTTTAAGTTCTTTTTTAAAAATGCCCACAGAGGTTGCCTCTCTTATACACATGGGCAGGGAGTTCCACAGTTTTGGTGCATAGTTCATGAAAGCAGCATCCCCGCTTTGTTTATGGAGCACTTTGGGCACAATTAAAAGACCAGCTTTGGAGGATCTCAGGGCTTTTTGTGGTTCATAAAATTTTAAAAGGTCAGAGATGTATGAAGGTGCTATACCGTTAAGAGCTTTGTAAGTAATTAAAAGGACCTCAAAATCAATTCTAAAAGAAACAGGGAGCCAGTGCAGTTCAGTTAAAACAGGAGTGATATGCTCTCTCTTCTTGGTCTTGGTTAGAGGTCTCGCTGCAGAATTTTGTACAAGTTCCAACTTTTTTATGGCTGTTTTTGGGAGACCAGTAAAAAGTGCATTGCAGTAGTCTAATCTGCTAGTGATAAAAACATGAATCAGTTTTCAGATCCTGTTTTGTTAAAAATGGCCGCACTTTGGCAATATTTCTTGGATGGAAGAAAGCTGTCTGGGTCACCTTACTAATGTGGGGTTTAAAACTCAAGTCTGAGTCTAAGATAACACCTAGGGCTCTAGTTTCCCGGCGCAGCGCAGGGTGGCGCAGGGTGGCGAACCCCGCACAGAGCTAGTTTTGAGCAGCGCAACCCGAGGCGCGCTCAGTTTGGTAGTTTGGCAGACCGACGCAGTGACAGTTTCGTGCCAAAAGGCTTCGCCGAAGGTGCGCTAAAAGCTCGCCAGCTGAAACCAGGTCTACTGTAAGCGCAGGCGGAGCGCAGCCGGTGTAAGCCAAAGTTTGGCTGACCTGCAGACAGTGCGCACACGTCACCAAAACCTCACAGGCAGGTTCCAGAATATCAGGCACATTAATAATGCAATAAATACCCAAAAAAACACTATTCAATGCAACTATNTGTGTGTAAAACCCACTCCACGCTTTCTCTCCTCCCTCTTTCCGACTTGCGCAGGTAGGAGGGATGGAGGTGGGAAAGAGGAGTAGCTGTGCCAGGCGCACGGTGTGCCAAACTTGCAAAATCCACCTGGCCACACCCAGTTGGCGAAGCGCAGGTGCGCTGCGCCCCCGCCTCACCTGGTCTGCAAAACTAGAGCCCCTAGACTCTTAACTTGAGGTTTGGTATGGGGAGCCAGACTCCCAAGCTTAGTAAAAAGGGCCTCTCTCTTCAGTTTTGGTCCAAGCAAAAGTATCTCCATTTAATCATCATGCAGTTTTAAAAAGTTTTCGCTCATCCACTGATTTATGGAGACAGGCGGTCAAAGAACAAAGGCTTTCTGAGTTAGTTGGCTGGGTATAAGTGTATAGCTGAGTATCATCTGCGTTGATTTATGATATTACCTAGTGGAAGCATATAAAGGGAAAATAGCAGGGGACCCAGGCAGCTTCCTTGGGCTGCACCGAAAGGCAAATCGTGTTTTGCAGACAAGTGATCCTCTAGGCTAACATAAAATTCTCTTCCAGTAATGTAGGTTTGAAACCAGCTCAAAACACTATCAGACCAACCCACTTCTTAAGGCGGTGAATTAAAATGTTGTGATCAACAGTGTCAAATGCTGCACTCAAATCTGAAAGAATAAGGACTAACACTCGGTTTAAGTCAGTGGCATGTCTAAGATCGTTTACTATTTTGACTAAGGCTGTTTCTGTGCTATGATTTGATCTGAAACCTGATTGGAATTTCTCTAGGATACTGTTATAATTAAGGAAGGTGTTGAGCTGATTAAAAAACACTTTTTCAAGTACTTTGCTCAAGAAAGGTAGGTTAGATATGGGTCTGTAATTACTAAGGACAGTATTATCCAGATTTGATTTTTTGAGTAAAGGTTTCACTACAGCAGTCTTAAAGGCAGTAGGAAATATACCTGCTTCCAGTGAGGTGTTGGTTATCTTAAGAATGGAGGGAGCCAAACTGTCATATATGTTTTTGAGGAATTTTGTAGGTACTGGATCCAGAGCACATGTTGAGGAGCTTGTTTGAGTTACAATTTTTTGCAACTCAGACTGCAAAATACTGCTAAAACATTTCAGTTTCGGGGGGATGATTTTTGATGTATCACAGGTGTTACCAGTACCTAATGTGTTAGCAATACCCGTCCTTATACAGGTGATCCTGTCTTTGAAAAAACTTGCAAATTCTTCACATTTCAAAGCAGATGCCTGACTAAGTGCATCAAAGGGTGTTAGATTTAGTAGTCTGGCAATTGTAGAGAACAAAACCCTTGAGTTTCCACTATTCTCAGTAATAATTTTGGAGAAGTGGGCCCTTCTCTCACTTTGAATAGTTTTTATTATAAAAAAATATAATTTTTTCTTTTAGAATGGTACGGTGAACCTGCAGCTTGGTTTTTCTCCATGTTCTTTCAGCTTTCCTACAAGACCTTTTTTGATCACGAATATTTTCGTTCATCCAAGGTGTCATTTTGCTGCAGGACCTCTTTTTAGTCTTAATGGGAGCTACTTTGTCAAGCATGAGACTCACTTCAGTGTTGAAGGCATCTACCATTTTGTTAAGAGAAAGATTAAAAATATTTGGGTCTATGGAATCTCTAGGCTATCCAAAACATTAAGGAACTGTACAGCTTTGGAGTCTGTCTTCTTGTTCACATGGATATTAAAATCGCCATTTATAATTATCTGATCATAATTTGTGATGATGAGTGACATAAGTTCAGAGAACTGATCGAGAAAACCTGCCCATAGTTTAGGGGGGCGGTACAATGTTAGTAAAAGTACAGCTGGTTCAACCTTTAGAGTGAGGGCAATGTACTCAAATGAGGAGAAATCACCAAAATAGACTCTAGCTATATTTATTTGAGAAGATGGTGGCAATTCTGCCTCCTCGTTTGCCTTGCCTAACCGAATGGAAGAAATTGTAGTCTGGGGGGCAGGTCTCAATAAGCACAGCCGCACCGTCTGAGGTGAGCCAGGTTTCAACAAGAGATAAAAAGTCTAGTTTCTTTTCAGTGATAAAATCATTGATTGTAAAGGTCTTAGAGGTGAGAGTTCCTACATTCAGCAGAGCCATGTTAATTAAAGATATATCTGGTTGTAGTGGAACATTTCGAGGTACAGTTAAAATACTATGTGGATTTCTGAAATTTATAGCTTTGGAGCTGCCATGGGAATGGAAAGATCTTATTGTGACAATGGTCTGAATGGGGAGACCAACAGCAGATGGGGTTAGTGACCGCTGGGGCCTGTAGGGAGAGTTGTTGTGGGAAGAGGTAGACTGAGAAGGCACTGCAGAAGAAGAGGGAGGTACCTGTGCGTGTGTGAGATGTGTAAATAGTCAATCACGTGGGTAGGATTGCACAGCATTAATCATAAAGGTCAGGTTGGTAGTCTTAATAATAAGGTCTAAGAGAATAACCCTGATGATTCATTAGTGTTATCTCAGTTTAGGTGACCGAGATTTTATAACAAAACCTTGCCTTTCAAACTGGGAGAGGTGAAGTTGTTGGTATTGGTGGCATTATGGAAAATGTCCATGGTTTTTGGAGCTTGCTTCACACTGGGGACTGAAAGCCAGGATAGCTGGATCTCTCCTGCATACATTTTTAATCTAATTTCTTCTATTACTGGTGCAGCCTTATCGCCTTGAAATTACGCTTCCATACAACTATTCTGAGACAGTAGTTAAGTTTTGAGGGAAATGTAATGCCAAGTGAATTACATTTTCTCTTAACATAATGAGGAAATGTTACTAATTAACATATCTGGCAAGTCACAAAAATGGATCACCATCCACCCTGCTCAGCAGCCTGAGGCCCTCACCATCCACCCTGCTCAGCAGCCTGAGGCCCTCACCATCCACCTTGCTCTGCAGCCTGAGGCCCTCACCATCCATCCTGCTCAGCAGCCTGAGGCCCTCACCATCCACCCTGCTCAGCAGCCTGAGGCCCTCACCATCCATCCTGCTCAGCAGCCTGAAGCCCTCACCATCCACCCTGCTCTGCAGCCTGAGGCCTTATCTATTGTTTGGTGATGGCTGGTGGAGCTGTGAAAATGGCTCATATCCTGGTTCTTCTCTGCCTCATGTCTGTGTTGAATTCTGAAAAGTACTCTCAACATGAGGAGTTGAGTGGACTCATGACTGTCTTGTCACCTGTGGTGAGTGTTCCTTGTAAAGGTTCCAATGTGTTACACAAACAATTCCATTTTATTTTGTTATCCGAGCCGACTAGCTCGTTTAACTTTGGTTGTTGTGCTCGATATCCTTCCATTATGGTTCTTCAGGTTCCTCTTCATGTTAAGATAAAGGATGCGTTGTGTGCTTCAACTATAAGAAGAAGATGCCTGATTTTTTTTGTTATTATTGCTTTCTGGGAACGTGCAGCTAAACCCTGGTCCAACTAATTGCAGCCAGATTGCCACTCCGGCTGACTTTAAGTCAAGATCCGGATTGGGCCTCCTTCACCTTAATGTACGTAGTTTGTTATCCAAACTTGATTTTATTCGGATCTGGGCTGAATCTACTGATGCTGAAATTATTGTTTTATCAGAAACGTGGCTTACCAAATCTATCTCTGACTCTGACATTTCCATAAATGGTTACAATATATATCGTACTGACCGACCTAAGAGAGGTGGTGGTGTTGCCATTTATGTGAAAAATAAGTTGTGTGCATCCTTGTTGGTATCTAAATCAATTGGTAAACAATTTTTGGCGTTAAATATTGAGGTGTCTAAGGGCCTTGTAGTTACTGTGGTTGGCTGCTACAGGCCCCCTTCAGCTGTCAGTGAGTCTTTGACCTCTCTGTCAAGCCTTTTACATCAACTTGATAACAAGGAAATTGTTTTACTTGGTGACTTAAACTTGGACTGGTTAACGTCTGTGTTAGAGGACTTAAAGGACCTTTGTGTCTCATTAAACATTACTCAGATTGTGGATAGTCCCACCTGTCGTAACATTAAATGTCCCAGTAAGTCATCTTTGATTGATCTCATTTTGACAAATGTCCCTCATAAATACTCTGCTGTGGGAGTATTTGCTAATGATGTTAGTGACCACTGTGTTGTGGCTGCAATTAGAGACACAAAGGTTCAGAAAGGTAAACCGCGCATCATTATTAAACGTGACACTAAGCACTTTGTTGAACAGGGTTTTTTATTTGACTTGTTTTAGTTTGAGTGGAGCAAAATGTATTTAATCGATCATATTGAAATTGCTTGGTCATATTTTTATCAAGGTTTCAAGGAAATAATAGACAAACATGCACCTCTGCGTAAGTTTAGAGTGAAGGGCTGAGATAACCTCTGGTTTACAGCAGAATTATCTAGTCTTCTGCACGAAAGAAATAAGGCCTGGGCCAAGGCTAGAAAGACAGACTCTGAGACTGACTGGCTCCATTTTAGGCAACTTAGAAATAGCTTTACTTCTCAAGTTAAAAGTTCTAAATCTAAGTATTTTCTTTCTGTTACCACTGAAAACTTGAATGATCCTAGAAAATTCTGGAAAGCTATTAAAGCTTTATCTGTCAGTGGAAATCAAAATGAATTGCCCCCCTGTATTGCCACAGAATCTGGCACTATATCTGACAGACCCACTATGCTGAACTGTTTTAATGAGCATTTTGTATCTTGTGGCTCACTGTTCGACTCTGTTTCTGACTCTGCTTCTGTGTACACTTCAGTTCCTGATCCTGTCCAAAGTGGCACAGATGAACCTTTCTGCTTTTCTCCATTTTCGGTTGCTGATGTACATGAAGCCTTAACCAAGTTAAATCCTAAGAAACCTGCTGGTCCTGACAACTCGGAACCCTTTTTCTTAAAAATAGCTGCAGGTTTTATTGCACCACCTCTGACTTATCTTTTTAACCTTTCTGTTAGCTCTAACTTGATTCCAAAAATATGGAAATCAGCCTATGTCCTCTCTCTACATAAAAGAAGAGAACCTAGCTGTTTGAATAACTATAGGCCAATTTCTAAATTGTCAGTTTTAGTTAAGACTCTTGAAAATTTGGTGAGTGAGCAGTTAAAGGAGTTTTTAGGTGCAAATGACATTCTTTCTAAGCATCAGTCTGGCTTCAGAAAGAAACACAGCACTATAACAGCAGCTATGAAGGTGGTGAATGATCTCATTGACTCGGTTGATAAGAAGCAGTGCTGTGCAGCACTATTTATTGACCTTTCCAAGGCCTTCGATACATGACCATCTCATTTTGCAACAAAGATTGTCTAATATTGGTATTTCTGATCAGGCTCTGGGTTGGTTTGTGAACTATCTGTTGGAAAGGTCGCAGTTTGTTCAATTTGGTGGACTCACCTCTGAATGGTTAAACATTTGTAATGGTGTACCGCAGGGTTCTGTGTTAGGTCCGCTGTTATTTTCAATTTACATTAATAATTTGGGTCATAATGTGGGTGGAGCTAATTTTCATCTTTATGCAGATGACACAGTGGTATACTGTGCTGCCCCCTCCATCATGGAGGCCCTTGCCAAATTGCATACTGTTTTTAATATCATCCAGACTCAGCTTTTTCAACTAAAATTGCTTTTAAATCCTGACAAAACTAAGGTAATGACGTTTTCAAATAGGTCAAAACCTGACAACACCTTAGATATTGTTACAACTCAAGGAAAGAAACTACAGATTGTCTCCTGCTATAAATATCTGGGCATATGGATAGACGACTGCCTGCTTTTAAACCTCAGGTGAATAATCTTCTTAAAAAGCTGAGGTTGAAGTTAGGGTTTTATTTTAGCAACAAGAGCTGTTTCTCATTTGAGGCCAGAAAGAAACTAATTTCTGCAACCTTTTTACCACTTCTTGATTATGGTGATAATTTATATGAACGCTCCAGCCCATTGTTTGAGGATGTTGGACACTGCGTATCACAGTGCTCTGAGATTTGTCACAAACTGTGCAGTACTGACTCATCACTGTACTCTGTATTCCAGGATTGGCTGGCCCTCACTGATTATGCAAAGGCTCTGTTACTGGTACCTGTTTATCTATAAAGCCGTGCTAGGCATGCTCCCTTCCTATATCTGCTCTTTGATTGTTCAGAAAGCTGGTGGTAGCTATAGCTTGAGATCGCCAGATATTGTCCTATTGTCTGTACCAAGTGTAAGGACTGAACTGGGAAAAAGGCCTTTAAGTGCTCGGCTCCTCTTACCTGGAACAGCCTTCAAAAAGACTTGAATCTTGGGAGCCTTATCCCGCTGCCTGATTTTAAAGTTCTGATAACCTCAATGATAAATACATCAGTTAGTTCTTGTCATTGTCTGTAGGTATTTTAATGTTATCACTGGTACTGGATTCATACTACTTTTAATGTATTTGTTGTGTTGTGTCTTGTCTGTAACTTTTTATGCTGCTGCTGTTTTGGCCAGGTCTCCCTTGAAAATGAGATCATTGATCTCAATGGGACTAACCTGGTAAAATAAAGGTAAAATAAAAAATAAAAAAACAAATGTCCACTTGGACTGTACAAGAATTTGGGGATCAATGGTCAAGTTCCCTGTGGCCTTATCAGTCTCATTCATGTGACTGTGATATCTCCAGTACACCTCAAGGATTTTTTTTTTTTAATTGGCACAAATGTGCAGTTTGACCCAAGAATAAACTGATTAGTTTGGTGGCCGAAGGTCAAGGTCACTGTGACCCCATCCGTCTAATTATCGTGAACGTGGTATGTCAAGAACATCTACTTAGACTCGATGAACTGATTTGATTTTGGTGGTCAAAGTCACTTTGACCTCACAAAACATGTTTTAGCCAGAATTCATACAAAATTTCACACAAATATATAATATTTGTATGACAATTTATATCCAAAAGTAATTATAGTGTGTTTATATCTTATAAAAAGCAACATGTCTCGTCCCTGCTCACATTTTGGTCTAATTTCTGCTATTGTTGGTGTAGAAAACTTGCTTTTCGCTCTTTCTTAATGGATCTCTCCTTATTTTATTGGTGAGGGTTGGTCAGGTGATCAAAGCCTCTTGAATTCTGAGAGACAAACTCAAAAATCTAACCCACTCACAGGAATATGTACGTATTAATATACTGATGTACAACACAAAACCACTATACACCCAATGCAGCCCAAATGTAAGGTGTATCAGGGAAGTGTTTTCTGCTTTATTGATTGATTTTACTGCTTATATCAATATCTTGACAGTTTCCAGTTTCCACCACAGATTCTGTTGTGGAGAGTGAAATTACTTTACTTCCGAAATTGCTGACATGACAGTTCAAATCTTTGGAGATTAAACCATTATGTGCAGTCACTCACAACTCCTCTGTGTTTTTCCCACATCACTTCTTTCTTCCTCCCTTCACGCAGCTCTCTTTCCCATTATCTGTCCATCTGGACTCAGTGTCGGGGGAGTTTTTCCAGCCCCTGTGATTCTGCCAGCATGGCTGGTTTGGCCCAGGGAGCTGCTGGATGCTGCCATCGGCCTTGCTGCAGGCTTAACGGTACGGCACGCCCTGGCAGCACAGAGCCTGCTCAGCTGGACACTCTTATGGAGACTCAAAGGTTCCTCTGGTGTCCCTCCAAAGGGGTCAGAGACATGCTGGCAGAGCAAAGCAGAGCAGAGCAAACAAACTTCTCCTCATCACTGACTCAAGATGTGGGCATACACACGCACACACACACACACACACACACACACACACACACAAACACACAGTCTCAACAAACCTTGACATGGAGCTGTAGAATGGTGTGATAAGGCAGTCTTGCAGCACAAATTAGTCTATTTTTTCATAGTTAGCTTATCCACCTGGGAGCATATTGTGCTCACTGCAATCCTCTTGTTAGATGATGCAATTGCAAACTTTGGCCCTGAAAGTGGTGTTTGAGATTAGCTCATTTCATCCTCTGAGGAGCATGAATGTGCAATCTACTCATTAGGTTTTAATATTCTGTGCATATACAGATGCAGCCACTTCAAATTTCTGTTTGGCCGGTGGTAGAGCCCTGACCGATCCGTGACAGGTCCCTGTTGTCACCTGGCCGGGCTTGTAGCTCTAATGAGATCCCCCGCGATGACGTAGAGAATACAAGGCCGACTGCTAACGCCCCTAAGTTTAATTTGTAGAAACCAGTTGCAATGGTCTGTCTATCCACCAGGAGGAGTAGTGAGTGTGGAAGCTGAAGCGGTTTACTGCACCTCTTATTACTGAGAGAGCTTCTCACACAGAGCATATTTAATGATTGTCAGGCTACCATATCATAGGTCATAAATATTATGCTTCTCTCTCTCTTAGGGGGGTTGGTATTTGGCTGGAAATTGGCTGGACATTGGCAGGCTTCTGGAAGGCTTTTGGAGGGCCTGGGAAATTTGAAGTGGCTGCATCTGTAAACTGGAAACTTGGGCTAAGAGACGGTGCTGTAGAAAAGCCAGGGGGTCACCACAGCAGTCATCCCACTTAGCCACTAATGTCATTAGTCATTGATATTTGGTTGATTCTAGGTTGTGAAGTCAGGTGACCAAAATTGAATGTCAGCACAACGTCTAATGCCGACATCAATTTGACATAGAATACTGCCAACAGATGACACTGATATTTTGTTGGTTTTAAGTTGTGTTGTTAAGTTACCAAAAACGTCATCTTCATTCATTCATTCATTCATTCATCTTCTAACCGCTTCATCCTCTTGAGGGTCGCAGGGGGGCTGGAGCCTATCCCAGCTGACATTGGGCGAGAGGCGGGGTACACCCTGGACAGGTCGCCAGACTATCGCAGGGCTGACACATAGAGACAAACAACCATTCACGCTCACATTCACACCTATGGACAATTTAGAGTTATCAATTAACCTAATCCCCAATCTGCATGTCTTTGGACTGTGGGAGGAAGCCGGAGTGCCCGGAGAGAACCCACGCTGACACGGGGAGAACATGCAAACTCCGCACAGAAGGGCTCCCACACCTGGGATCGAACCGGCAACCCTCTTGCTGTGAGGTGACAGTGCTAACCACCACACCACCGTGCCGCCCGCCAACGTCATCTTGACAGAGAATAACAACATTTATTTATAAGGTATAGAGAACCAAACCCAATATTTCAAAACGCCAGAATGTTAACGTCCACACAATGTGAAATTCTAACATTAGACATTTAAAATATCATCAACCCTATTTTCATTCCAACGAAAAATTCAGTGTCTCTCCAATGTAGGAGTCTCATGACTCTGACATCATACTGACATCTGGTGCCAGCTGGGTTTATCTTCACTTGACATTAATATCCACAACAAATGGAAATCCAAGAGTATTTTAATTACCTTGTCAAAAATTGAAGAATCAGCCCTCTACACCATCCCTTCCAATACTCTCTGATATCACTACCAAATTTTAAGGCTTTTTAATGCTCTAGACTAAGGCCACATCCACATTAATACATTTTTATTTTAAAACAGCGTTTTAAAACAAAAACACTAGCTGTACACACGTTTTTGCACTGTTAATAATAATCTCTGTCCATACAAGCATGAAAATGCTTATTACATGACCATTCACACGCACTGGGCATACGTGAACCAGTGTACACAGGAAGCAGTTTGTTTACTCTGTTGTTGGTTGCTTTATTACATAAAAAAATACTATGGAGATGGTGAAAAAAAAGATCAGAGATTTTTTGCTTAGACCACTGATGAGGTAAAACAAATTAGGAGCGATATCCATCACCAGAGGAAGCCATGGCCATGGTAAAGGAGTACCCACACAAGAATGATGGAATCACAAAAGCTATGTAGACCAAGCTATAATGTTTTGACTCGACACGTTGTGACTGATAAGACTCAGCATGGAATGATGAGGCATGTCTGCATCACCGTTTCCAAAAGTCTGTTTCTGCCTGTCCAGTTTGAAACACATCCTTGGAGTTTTTAAACTACAATGAGCTCAACAGCATTTTTTTTTATTCAAAGGTCTCCATTTTATAGGGTTCCAAAATATAGATGTAGCCTAAAACTAGTAAGAAATTGAAAAGAAGACAAAAAAAGAGGCAAGGAGGGCCCTTCTCATCACTACAGATGTTAGAAGATTCTTTCTGCATTCTTGAGAAATTTTAGATCCTTTTCAGTGGTGCCACTGTCCTATAACAGCAGTCCATGTTTTGAGAATCTCTCATATTTGGTCACACATTCTGTCATTGTTGAGCTTTTAGCAACAGATATTTTGCGAAGAGGCACCAATAAATTTAGCTGTGCTTATTTCAGGAGCGACTGAGCCCTTTTCATGTGTAAAATCCAGCACCACACACAGCTGCTTTCACTGATCCTCAGTATTAATACCAAATTTCAGAGGCGTTTAATGCTCTTGACTTAAGTTTTGGACAAATAGACAGCTGGATGGAGGCAACAACTAAATGGCAGACCAACTAGCAGTAGAAAGTGGTTTCTGGCACAACTTCACCAATTCACAAGGCGCATGGAGAGTGAGGAAACACTGGAAAATGTCAAAGGAGCTCCAGCAACACTTGTGATAAACAACGTTATTGACTGACGCGTTTCGGCTTGTGGCCTTCATCAGGGTCATCAAGAAACATATTGCACACATCATTTAAATAGGTACATTTGAAATCAAATCAAACACATCAAAAAATAAAAAATGCATGCATGTGACCAATCCTGTGCATCCACATATATATATCTCAGCCAATGAATCACTAGTAAAGGTGGTGTTGGGAGCATGAGACCTTTGGACCAACCAGAACTGCCAGAGAAGTAAGGGGAGTGTCTAGCAGAGGTATAGAAAACACCTTGTTTGGTCGTGAGCTAGAGAGCAGTAACATGAGGTGATTTAAAGTGCTACACACAGAAAAAATGAACAAAAATTACAAAAAAAATAAAAAGGGACCAGCAAAGACAGCAAAACATAATAAAATATTAAAAGGTAAAAAGATAGTGTCAAACTAAACAATATCAAGAATACATTTTATAAATACACTAGATAAACACACATAAGACCCACTATAAAAAAATCACTAATTGAAAAATCCTCATTCATACCCTGTGGGGAGAAACAGATACAAAATCTCATGAAGTTAACATTACCCCCTCTTTTATTTGGTTTAATAACTTCAATGCCTAAGAAAAACAGAGAAGAGAGAGGGTGATTCATTTCATTAAAGTGTCTCGCCACGGACTGGTGAAGTCCTTTCTTTTAATGGCACTTCTGTAATCCGCTCTTTAACTGTGCATTCACACCAAAAGCGTCATGAGCGCCAGCGGTCACTCAGGTCCCTGTCATTGCGCTGCCTGGCAGCTCTGGCAGGGCTTGCAGAAGGCTGCCAAGGGGCGGGGCTTTCAAGCTGCGCTGCAGATGTGTTGTGTGCATTTTAATTAACCCACCTGTTCACCCAGCTTACATTTTATGTGCTTTGCATTTGTTTACATGGATCTACATGTGTATATGAGCATATTTTACATACCAGCATAATTACTAGCTTATTTAATGGCTTTATCATTCATTTTATCCATTCTAACTAACCTACCTGTTCACCTAGCTTACATTTTATGTGCTTTGCATTTGTTTACATGGATCGATACGAGCCTATTTTACTTACCAGATGTAGCAGCTGAGTACTGTGGCTAACTACTACAACCCCCCCGTAAGGCCCATAATAATGAGGATAACTGTTAGAGAGTAAATACTTGTTTTAATTTAAAAAAGAGGTAGCATTAGATGATTTACAGAAAATGGGTCAATAGACTTAGCTAGGCAGTATGACAATAAAAACACTGGGATGTAAGGTGCTATATAAAATAAATACAAAAGTAAAACACAACACACTCCATGCAATTAAAACACCTTGTCTATGAAAAAATAAAACCATGCAAATAAAAATCTGTCACAATGCCCAGCCTCCGTCTCCCCCGTAATCAAACCACTGCTACAAGCTAAAAGGTGCTTTGGCTCAGGTTTACAGACAAATAAAACATAGAATCAATAAAACCAAATAAAACAATACTAAAACAACAGCTGACAACTGCACCATGCACCGGGCTCTGAAAGGACAGATTAAAGTTACTCTCCAACAATGTACATCAGAAATGCTAAAAACAATAAACAATAAAAAACATAAAATGTAAAAATAAAAGCGCATTACCCCAATTGTTTGTGGCCAACCTCTCTTGCTGTTGCGTCTGCCTGACGGTGCAATTGTTAGGTCACTGGGTAATAAGTTACTTTAAAAACAGTTTAAGAATCCTGCTGTACATACCGTGCTCGTAGCTGTTCTGCTAACTGGATACAAAGGACCCCAACACACCTGGCTGTCTAATGCAGCGCCTGCTCATAAATAGTGTGTAAGATGGAAATTAAACGCAGCTAGCCCTGATTACCTACTCACCCGGTCACACAGACAAACCAACAATTTCAGATACCCTTTTCCAGGCATCTGACTTCTTCTGGATGTCTCTGTAAATAAAGAGACACATCATATAGCTCCGGGACACCGGAGACCGCCACAATCAAGTTCTTCTCCATTTTCGTCTTCTCTTTCTTTTTCTTTCACTGTCCCGCCTAGAATATTCACGGTCTGCAATTGGCCGCTGCTCAATGCTGCTTCGGCGGCGGCGCTGCTCATTTGCATAAAGTTGAGCTTCTCTCAACTTCACAGTGACGCTCCGGTCACTGGCATTGCGCTGCTTGCTGCTGCCGACGCTCCAGACGCCCTTCGTTGCAAGCGGCTGCCGGCCGCTTAATGACGCTCATGACGCTTTTGATGTGAATGCACTGTGCATCCAGAAGAAGTCAGATGCCTGGAAAAGGGTATCTGAAATTGTTGGTTTGTCTGGTAAGTAAAATGGAGAGTGTGTAGATGATGCAAGGGCATTAAGGATGCAGTATAGAAGAAGTAATTTTTTTTCTTTGTGAGGACTGATGGTAGTAACGCTTGAATAAACGAACAGAACTTAATAGCTGGCAGCTTCTGTCTCATGCCCCTGGTAGTGCTCGAGTTTCTCTAAATCAGGACCACTTTTTCCCCAAACCGTGTTGCTTCCTGTCATAAAGAGGATATTAACTCTTGCTTTATCTTCTCTTTGGCTTTTCTAAAGGCAGATAAACAAGGTGGAAGTGAATTCATGCCAGTCACTCCTTCCGTCATCTGCTATGTGAAGAAACATAAGATCAAAGATTCATGAGGAGACAATGCGTAAAATGATTCCATCTTTATGCTGTGAAAAACATTTCCCTCCAAGTTGTGACTGACTGTAAAACACAGTACAGTGCCTGTCAGATTCACTGCGACACAGTGATTACACTAATGTCTCAAAATGAATGTATTTGTGTCTTGGTGACATGAAAACACTACAGTACACATAGCACATTTTGTTTGTGACTGTGTTTACTGTAGTGGAGAGTTCCAGCCAAACCACAGCCAGACAGGCACAACACAGCACAGCGTCATAATAGCAGAGGGTTAATGACAGCTGTCTGCTTCTCTCATGTGTACTGTAGCCTGCTTCACCGCTCTGTCCTCTGTCTGCTCTCTCTGTGTGTAACATTCACAAATGCCCTCTTGTATTCACCCGTATGTCATCAGTATAAATGAATCAACAGAGGTTAGTCGAGCAGGTCCCAGATTATGCATAGTTAACCTTAGATTTACTGTAGAAGTGAAGCTGCTGTAACACTTCTGTACTTAGGCTTGTCATCATAATTACGTTATCAACTCATTGTACAATATATAGATATGACCGCCATCATTTTGCTTACTTCAATATTGCCCAATTTGTTTACATGCCTGTTTGTTTACAAAGCAATGTCACCAACATTTCTCTTCACCCCAACTACTTGTGTGAGTCTGAAGAAAAAAACAACAACATTTCAAAGATGGCATAGTACAGCTTACCAGGAGCCTGCAACTGCATTTTTGGAGTGATAGCTGTAGCTTGCCAACCCCTGGCAATGAGCCAAAAAGTCAGTGTTTGTAGTTTTACCCTCGAATGATTTCATCCTCCACTCTGTAAATCCACCAGCAAACTGCCTAGCTCCCAGGACGTCCATCCTGGGGAGCCGACTGCAGCATACCGATTGAATTACGGAGTTCCTGGAGCTCTTCTCTATTAGTAGCAGCAGGCATTACTGGGCTTTGTTTTGTTGGCCCAATTTTTTTTAAGTATTTTTTGATCTACTGTTATAAAGATACTACATTCATTCATCATTTTCCGTTACTGCTTATCCTGGTACAGGGTCTCGGGGGCCTGGAGCCTATCCCAGCTGACAATGGGTGAGAGGCGGGGTACACCCTGGACAGGTCACCAGACTATGACAGGGCTGATACATAGAGATAGACTCCACACTCACATTCACACCTATGCCTAATTTAGTCACCAATTAACCTGCATGTCTTTGAACTGTGGGAGGAAGGCAGAGTACCCAGAGAAAACCCACGGGAAGAACATGCAAACTCAACACAGAGGAGCCCCGGCTGGCCGGTAGATTCAAACCTGCAACCCTCTTGCTGTGACTCGACACCGCTAACCACTGCACACTGTGCCATCTTTGTTTGTTTTTTTTGTTTCTGTTTTTGTTTTTTCTTAGCACTGGCATCTTTTTTCAAGCATTCCCAATGAGGAGAGAGTGTATGCGGCCAGCCTAGAGAAAAAGCACTGCACCCAGCATCTTTTTTCAAGGTGCTGCGGCTTTTTTGTGCAGCTGCTGCGAGCACTTTGAGTTGTAAATCAGAACCTTTAAGAAAATCAGCGTCACTGCCGCTTCCTTAGCTAGACTACTGCCACATCAATGATAGAAATGCTCATTTTGTGGGAGCAGATCAGCTGGCGGACACTGGATGTTGCAGGTGAGTGTTGTGAATTTATCAGCCATTGTTGTTGTTGACTGTGTAGTCAACCCTCTGTTAACATAGCATTGCATTAGCTACCTAGCTAATGTTAATGTCAAAGTATTGTTGTTATCGACATAAAACCCATGCGCAGTGAGTCATTAAAAAAAACGCCGGGAGCCCTATGAAGCACTGGGATAAAACAGTCCCCAGTGCACTGCCACCACTTTTCTGCTGAAGAAAACATTATTTATACACAAGCCCATATTATTATATTATATTATCACTATATGAGTGGCATAAAATGGTCTCAAAATGATAATAATATTGTTAACACTATTTATTTCATCCAACAAAATGAGTTTGTCGCAGGCTTCTCTGTACTAGCAGCAGATATTTTCCCGCTCAAACATAAATGTTATTATTTTTGATCACACAGATGCTGCCTGTATATAGTGTTAGTCACGGCATTGACTCCTCACACGGTGACTGAATAAAGAAAAGAAATTCCTTCATACAGTTCAACATGTTGGCTCTCCACATAAAATCCATTGAATTTGTCAAAACAGGGCTGCGGTATTATTCAATCAACTTATGTTCGAAACATCTTTTCTCCTCATCATAACAAAATACACTAATGATGTGTGACCACTTTGAGCTCAGCTAGAAGTAGAATATTTAGTCACTTATTGGTGAAACACACTGAGCGGATAGATCAATGGTGGGGAAGTGGATAAGTGTCAGTGTGGGGGAAGATTTAGGAAAGGAAACATGATAAGAATGCATCTTTAAAGGACTTAAAGTCCACTCAAAGTTCACACGATTCTGCACACTAGTCTCCTTGAGAAAGTCCCACGTTTTATGACCCATCCACCACCCCAACCTGCCTCTTTAATGCTCAGGACCACTTCCTTCTTTACCCCTGGCAGCACACTGGTCACTTGATCACAGCCTTCCTAAAATTCATGGGTTACTGGCTCATCATTGCATGGAATATGTGCGAATTTTGGTGCATTACTTTTCATTAGAAAACTTATGACAAGTGCATGAGAACAGTCTGTATATGTACTTATTATTACTATAACTACTATATTATACTGTCAGCTGTTAAGTACACAAAAAAGTAATTGATCTACTTCAGTCACAATGAATGTAATTGACCTAATGGCAAGCTACTGCCAGATGTAGTTAAACTCTTAGTTTTATTCCATGTTGTCCACTACCCCCTAACACTGATTAGTAGCTTGAGAAGTATCTATGGTCTTTTTAAAATTTTGTATATCGAGAGAAAGAGAGAGACAGAGAGAGAGAGAGAGAGAGAGAGAGAGAGAGAGAGAGAGAGAGAGAGAGAGATGACAAATAGCAAAGGCTGATTAGCTGATACAGAAAATTCATCTGCAACCATTTTGATACTGGAGAAATTTTTACTTATTTTTGAAGCAAAAGTTACAAAGATGTCATTGTTCCAAATGTGATTATGTCCTCTAAACAAACAAGGAATTTCAATATGTCCGCTAATGATGTGGAAAATTTTGAGAGCCACAATGAACTGATTAATGGAGAAAATAATCTGCAGATGGATCATTCATGAAAAGAATCACTAGTTGCAGCTTGAGAATGTTTTAATGTTATTTTTTGCCATGACTCTGAGTCATCATTAGAATCTATTGTCAGTTGATTTCAATGTCAGGCTGCTACAGTTTGCATCCTCTGTAAAAAAAAACACACAAGTGAAACCTTTTTAGAGCCACGTTTTGTATGAAGCCTACAAGGTGTTTGAAGCAAAGCTTTTACACCTTCCTCCTACTACCAGCTTGCTTTGCAGGCAGGATGGGGTTGCCATGGTGATTGGGAAGGAATGGGAACAAAGCAACGTCCTGGTTGGCTGGGCTCCACCAAACAGTAGCATAGTAGAAATGTGGCTCCTGACAGAGAGTGTCTGGAAGATCTTTGTTGAGTCTGTCTGGTAGTTTTGGTGTGAGGGTTTGAAGACATCCATAATATAGGGAGATGAAGACCATGAATGTGTATTTACCATCACTGTCAGGTGGAAACCCTCATCATGTCAACTTCTCAGAGACTGCAGCAGCCTTGTTTACTGCTTAACCCACAATCCATTTTTGAGCTCACCCAATGGGGTTTAAAAACGTTTCATTAGCCTGAGCATGTATAATTATCTCAACCCAAAGAGAACAGATTGATCCTTTAATTGGAGTTTAAATACGAAAATTATAAATTTGGAGTCATCGAATTTCCACATGGCGTTGGCCATGTAATTGCTAGAAAAATGACATACAAAGTCATGTATGTGTGCAAAGTACTGTATATGTGATTCTATGTGTGCATTGCAAATTATTTATTTAAGATGACAGCCAAGGGCTTTTTAAATAAGTGTTACAGAGAAATGCTTTTATTTACAATTTCTGCCTGAATTTTTTAAGCTTATTTTATTCTATTTTAGTAGGACCCTGTTTTCTGATCATTTCTTTCATTAGGGGTTCAAGCCCGAAGGGCTGAAACCCTGTTGTTTTTGTTGTTTTTGTATTATTATTAAGGCCCGAGCACGCGGTGCGAGGACCCTATTGAAATGCAAGGAATTCTTCTTCTTCTGACAAATGAATTGCCTTTTTGGGAGGCTTAACATACCCCCAAACTCATGAAACTTTGCAGATGTATCAGAACCGGAGAAAAAATTGATATTTTAAGGGTCTCATGCTCAGCTTCCAAAAAATCGCTCAGTAGCGCTCCCCTACAAAATTTCAACGAAACAGCCCCTGAAGCTGGTTTCACCCAGGAGTATGAAACTTGGTAGGCACCTGTAACTCTCCAAGACGTACAAAAAAGCCTCTTGGAGGCATGCTCTAAACCCAACAGGAAGTCAGTCATTTTGAATTTACTGTGCAATTTTGGTTCATTTTTGGCCATTTGCAGGGGTCCTAAATCTTTGAACTCCTCTAGAGATTTCATCCGATTGACTTCAAACCTTGGTCTGTCCCACCGTCAATCCGTGTGACTGTGGCATGGTGTCAAACTCAGGGGACTCGCCACGAAACAGGAAGTAGTTTATAACTCCAGCTTACATTGACCAATCTTCCCCAAACTTCACAGGATTGATGACAGTCCAGCCCTGAATACATCTTCATATCAATAATTAGTGATAAATATAGCGCCCCCTACTGACAACAGCAAATGCTATGTTTTAGACTTTGATGAATATCTCCTACAAAGTTGACCACATCCAACTCAAACAAGGTCAAAAAAGCCATAAGACCTTGATGATGCTTTATTGTGGAAACTGTGATTTTTCGTCAAAGGGCTTGGCCATGGCGTAGCGGCGAATTTTGATGTTTCGCCGTGATGATAAACGTTGCTGTAACTTGACTCCATGTGGGCATATCTTTCCAAAACTTCACACATATAATGACAGTCCAGCCCTGAATCACCGTCATAGCGCCACCTACTGGCAACAGAAAGTCACTTAGCTCATTCTTTGCTGTCCGTCTTCTAGCAGCTTAATCAGAGGCACCTCAAATTTGCTCATAAAAAGTCCTAAGACCTTGATGATACTCTAAAATAAAGCTCTTGAGTTTTCATCAATCAATCAATCAATTTTATTTATAAAGCCCAATATCACAAATCACAATTTGCCTCACAGGGCTTTACAGCATACGACATCCCTCTGTGCTTATGACCCTCGCAGCGGATAAGGAAAAACTCCCCAAAATGCTCATCAAATGCTGTCACCGTGGCCCTGCCTTATTCACCATAAAACACAAAATTGTTTTTAAGGGGCAAGGGATGCTTGAAAACTCACCAAATGTGGCACACACATCAGTTCCCAATTTGTGTTGTCTGATGTGATTTTTGTGCTTTGATGTGCCAAGATAGCTCAACAGTGCCCCCTAGGAAATTTCAATGAAGCAGCCCCGAAGCTGGTTTGACCTGCATGTATGAAGCTTGATAGGCACCTGTAACTCTCTAAGACGTACAAAAAAGCCTCTTGGAGCCAAACCCAACAGGAAGTCCACCATTTTGAATTTACTTGTGCCACTTTTGTGCATTTTTGGCCATTTCCAGGGATCCTAAATCTTCAAACTTGTCCTAGAGATTTCATCCGATTGACTTCAAACCTTGGTCTGTCCCACCTCAAGACCTTGAAGAAGAAAAGTTATTTATTGAGTTTTCGTCAAATTGTGTGACCGTGGCAGGTCGTTTAACTTTCATGTGTCGCCATAAACAGGAAGTGGTTTGTAACTTCAGCATTCATGGTCCAATCTTCCCCAAACTTCACAGAATTGATGACAGTCCTGCCCTGAACAGATCTGTATGTTAATATTCAGTGAAGAGTACAGTGCCACGTAGCGGCACTTATTTTTTGATTTACCTGACATTTACATGCTGTGGTTTATATTTCATGTATATGAACAAGACATATCACTAGTGCCGGCTTCCTGCCAGCACCCCTGAGTTGCGTGAAGGTGTGAGGGCCCGTTCATCGCTGCTTGTAGCTTTAATTAGCATTAGCGGGCAGCAGTAGCTCAGTCCATAGGGACTTGGGTTGGGAACCGGAGGGTCGCCAGTTCAAGTCCCCGTCCGGACCAAAAATGTGGAGCGTGGACTGGTAGCTGGAGAGGTGCCAGTTCACCTCCTGGGCACTGCCGAGGTCCCTGAGCAAGGCACCGAACCCCCCAACTGCTCGGAGCGCCTGTCATGGGCAGCCCACTCTGACATCTCTCCATTTAGTGCATGTATAGGTCCAGTTTGTGCATGTGTGTGTTCGGACCTGTGTGTAATTGACAACAGAGTGTAAAATTGAATTGAATTTCCCCTCGGGGATTAATAAAGTATATAAAAATTAAAAATTAAAAAAAAAAAAAAAAAATTAATTATTATTATTATTGAAATGTTTTTCGCAAATTCCTGTAAGATGGTACATCATAGAGACATTAAAACTTCACTAATGATTGGAAGTTGTGTGCAAATGCTGCTGAAAATATAAATTTGCCAATAGGCCAAATGGGAGCGCTATAATTCAAAAATTAAAGTCAAGGAAAATTTGGATTTGAAAGGCCACCACCCTCGCACAGTATGTCAGATTGACATGAAACTCGACATACTTGGTCAGGTGAAGGGGTTCTACAAAAGCCTACAAAATCCTAAAGATCTGCGTACTAGAATGCCCACTATATTGACTTTTCTGAAAAACACCATTTTTACATCTCCTCCTAAGGCGTAGGTGTAATTTGCACCAAACGTTCTGTGAATCATGCAGCTTTGTAAAAGTTTAAAAGACTTTTTGATATGTCACTGTGTTTTGGTGATACTGACCAATGAACTTTAGACAGAGCATGGCTCAGCACATAAATTTTAGACTTTACTCCTCAACCGTTGAGCCAACTGTCACAAAACTTGTAGAAAATGTTGACAAAAATATTTGAATCATATTGTGAGAGTTTGATTCAAATTGACCAATAGGGGGCTCTACACATGAAAAAAGTTGATATCTCATAATCAGCCAGAGATATTTGTACGAAAATTGGTTTGCATTATCTAGGGTCAGGTCTCAGTTGATGCACAAAATTTGAAAATTATTGCACAAAGGGGACGTGGCTTATTACATTAAAACTAAATTTCAAGACATTTCACAGTCCATACTTCAAAAAATCATTATAAATCACCAGTGTGTCCTACACAGCTGAATTTTTCGGCACATACCCTGAATGGTGACAAAACTTTGTCAAGCTGCAACCTATAGTCAATTCACAAGTCTGTCACTCTATATTTTTAAGAATATGCAAAATCAATTAACATCTATATCTCCAAAGGTCTCCATCTAAATGCAATCACCATTACCACAAACATTCTTAGGATACTAGATGTCACATGTTTCAAATGGTGTTCAGATTGGTTTAACGGTTAGCTCACAGTGCTATTCATTATCTTGTTGTAATTTGTACTGTATGCACAACATTTTCTATTTCATATAATTTTTAACCAAATGTCACCAAGATCTATGACAATATGCCTGAAATCAACAGAATGATGTGCCATTATTTTCAGAATTTTATCACTAACGCTTTTACTGTTATTGATATCTCACTGTGTTTTAAAGATAAAGACTAATGAACTTTAAAGGGGCGTGGCTCAGCAAATGACTCCACAACGTTTAGACCAATCATCACAAACCTTGTAAGCAATGTCTTAAGAGGTTCCAGGCGCATATCCTGAAAGGGCACCACAAATACAAAAAAATGGGCACGCAGTAACACAAAACTCAGAAACTGATTGTCCAATCATTACAAATCTTGCAGGCTATGTTGAATGATAATTATGAATCACTTGTATTATTCTAACATCACCAAACTTGGTGGATTTTTTTAATTAAACCATTAAAGCATGTCCCTAAAAATGTTTCTGCAGTTGACCAATAGGAAGCAAACAGTGTTTCCAAAGAAGAGTGTGGCCTAATAAAGATCATAAATGAATGAGCATCTGTCTGATTGTCATAAAACCTGTTGGCAATCTTTTATGCAGGTGTCCTGAACTGTCAAAGTTCTTTATTCTACCCAGCTCTCAAGTTTTAAATTTCCATACTGGCTTGAACCCCGGTAATGCCGCTTACAGCTATATTTGAAGTTAGTTCTACTTTGCTGTTTGTTCGATCAATCTTAATCTATTGTCAACATAACTCAACACTTTCTGCAAAGGTGTTTCACCTTAAAAGATGCTCAGCAGCTCAGAGGGCCTAATACTTCCCTTTTCTGGCATGATTTCAATGTGAAACATCTGCAGGAAGTGTTAAGTTTTATTGAGAATGGCTTAACACTGATAAAAGTACAAGTGATTAGATTTTATTGAGGTGAAATCTGCAGTTTTTCAAACTGAGTGTTACTTTATTTTGACTATGTGTCATGCTAACCTTGCAATGTTAGCATGACCCATAAAGAGTCTGGCCAGTATTAAGATGTTAAAGTATTCCATTGAATTAGCATGGCAGTCCTATAACTGCAACTGGCGGATGGACAGTTTAGAAAACAAAGGATCAAAACTGATGCATAAGAACCAGTGATATCATCTTTTTATTCCATGCATTCTTTGCCCCTTCACAATCTAGCACCTTCATTACCCTCACTGCAATTTGACCTCCAATAGTTTGTTGAAAGATTCAGGTGTGTTGTGTGAGTAGATGCTAATATGTAGCTAGAGGCTACAGGGGCCACTACCAGCACAACCAGGCCCCCAGGATGAGCGGCTGGCTTTGAAGCCAGTTTTCATAGTGACCTAACAGTGGAAATACAAACTTTTGGGTCCCTCACATGATGCCATTGGGCCCAAATAGACTTTTGCCATCGACTTACATTGTAAAAGAGACGTCGTTAAAGGGACATTGTGTAACATTTTCAGTTGCTTATTGGCAAAAATCAATGTCTGTATTCATAAATATGTCATCATTAGTATATTATTACCTCCATAAATAATCTGACGTAAAAAAGAGAATTTCGGATTTGTTTGTACATTGTGCGGGCAAGTCGTCTGGGGGGTTCCGTAACGTTTCGCCATCTTGAGAATACATCCGCCAGCAAGGGACATACAGCACCACCTTCGGCGTTTTTGTTGAGAGCCAGGCCAGTGCTGTGTGACTGAGAAGCAGAAGGAGAGGAGCAAGAGGCGCTTCGCTACTACCCCTGCACTACTGCAGCATAACAAAGTCCCACTCTTTGAGCATAATGCAGCATCACGGGAGACGGAATCCTCATTGCCAAGAAAGCGGAAAAGGGAATCAAAAAGGCAACGAGACCGGCGAATTCAAAAAATGAGGAGACCCTAACCCAACATCGGGGTAGCCTTTCTCAGGTGGAGAGAGCTGCTGTAGGAGAAAGGTAATGCAATCACAGGCCAACCCCGCTGTTAGCTAACAGTGGCTAACAGCGATAAGTGGCTCAACCTCACACACCTCATCCCTCTCCCGTGATGCTGCACATGCATGATCCTGCATTATGCTCAAAGAGTGGGACTTTGTTATGCTGCAGTAGTGCCAGGGTAGTAGCGGCTGTTAGCAGCGCAGTGATGCGAGGACAGGGATGAGGTGTGTGAGGTTGAGCCACTTGTCAGTTGTCAAAAGACAAGACGTGATTGGTTTGTTTCAATTTACACCCACCCCAACAGTCCTACGTTGTAAACACAGCCAGCATGGTAAGGAAGGGGTTTGTCAACTCGCGTCATGCATGTCTGTGTAGGAGCCTGAATGAATACCATGCCATCCAACACATGAAGTATTGGATGGCATGGTTTCATCAATGTTATCATAGTTTTTTGGTTTACAGCTGCTACCATTGTTGCAATACGCATTTGAAACAGTGAGGCGCTAGAGTGCACTATCCGTTTGAATGCAATATATGATTTCAACGTTAGATGGGAGAAATTCCTATACACTGTGGCTTTAAGTCAGTGGATACATTTTTTTGAGCATGAAAACCCCCACACAGCGAATTGTCACATCAATTATGATTCAATCTATTTGGTTCGATGACATTATGAAAATCTCGAAGATTAAATCATTTTACCAAGTTAATGGAGGGCTAAACTAGAGGCCACAGGCTTGGGCGGCAGAAGTAAGCCGATTGTCTCTCGAAAGTCAGGCCCAAAGATGATTAGGTTACAGAGGTCAGGTGTAGGCAAGTAAAGTTGCTGTGGTTATGTTTAGGGAAAATTAACATGGTGAGGAAATGACCAAAGTTCACGAAAGGTTCACACAATTCCAAAAATGGTCCCTTGGTGAAAATCCTGTTCTTTGTGACCAGTCCACCACTCCAACCTGCCTCCTTATGGGACTGCTTTCTTCTTTAGTTTTTACCACTGTCAGCTTATTGGTCACATGATCGCAGCCTTCACAATAACGTGGGTTACACATGAATCACTGCCTCATGATTACATAGGGTACTTATGAATTTGGTGCATTACTTTTCAAAACTAATGAACAGTCCTTTAGAACAGCCTGTCTTTATACATCCATGACCACATCACCTAAGGACATTTATCAGACTTCACCCAGCTCTACACTATAGGCTTTTCTTTGACTTTTTTCACAAATGCAGTAGTACGGAAACACAGTTTGATGGATTTTCCCTTTAAGAACAAACTTAAAAAAACATTTTTTCTTTTAAAAAGTGTAAACTGTGTTTGTGATAGTATTTTATGTGGTGTGGAAAAGGACATTAGGCTGAATGTACCCCCGCAACGACCCTTCTTCACCATCACCTGGGGTCTCATTTATAAAACGATGCATAAGGAGCCATACTTAAAATGTACAAATGGACAAAAACCAATAGCTGTGCCTGATGGGCAGCTCATTCAGCCAGCGGATTATCCCACCCAGGAGCAGAACTGAACGATTCAGATGCTCTTTTGTGCCCACCGCCATCAGACTGTACAACAGCTGTTTGCAACATGTTAAGCAACATCCAGCTCTGAACGGACTTATCTTGCATCCGTCCAATATGACACTTTATCTGCCACCTGTCACTTTATTTCATTCACGACTTTGTCTGCCATTTTTTAGTCACTTTATTCATCTGATGTAGCAATTTTATTGATGTAGCAATTTTATTTTATCTTTTATTTATCTATTATTATCTTTTAATTTTTACATTTTATTTTTTCTCTTTAATCTTATTCTATTTAATGTTCTTTGATTTTGTCTCGTTGATACTTGAATTTCCCCCCTGGAGGATTAATAAAGTATAATCTTATCTTATCTTAAAATGGCATGCGTCAAAAAATATTTGACAATTTCTACAATCAGGATTCCACCTCACCATCTGCATTGTCAATATATGCACTGCATTGTCCTATATCCAAAATGTTCTTAAGCATGAGTCAAAGTTTCTCCCTTCAAGTCTGTTTTTATAGGTCGCGAAGTTTGGCATGAGAAGTGGCGTACACCTCTTTCAGGCCTTGTTTTGTACATACACCATGTTTATTAATGAGACCCCAGGGCTTCACTAGAGACCAGAGTTTATTTGCAGGACACACCCCAGCTATTATTTAAGAATCTTTATTGTTTGAATGGTACCCTTTATTTATTTCAGAATGTATGGCATGCATGCTTACTCTCTGTTTCTCAGTCCAATTATCTGCCGGCATCTCTGCATGTCCACCTCTATATCTGTCTGAGTTGTGATAACTTGGACATATGTTTTGTGTCTTGTTGCCATCCTGAATCGATTCTAAAACACATTCTCCTGCCAAGTCACGGACGCACCTAGCTGTAGATCTGACTGAGAGATAACAGAGACACTTAACGTACGGCTTTGTCTCCCTGCTCTGTGTCTCTCAGGGTCCAGTGACTCACTGAATCATGCTCACTTACACACGCACACACACACAATAACACATGGACACACAGGGCCATAATTTCCCCCTCTGTCTATTTTAAGAGGACTCGCAGTCTTGAAAAAACAAAAGGTTAGGAGTTAGGAGACAGCATTAAATGTATCTGAGTGCACTGAGAGAGACCAACAGACAGACACAGATAGATAGACACAGCAGGACAACACATCCACATGACTCAGTGCTCCTATCCTTCATTTATCTCTCATTCACTCTAAGGCCATGTTCTCACCAATTAGCTCTTTGCATTTTCTGCATGCTGCTCTATAAAACATAAATATACACGTTCACTAAAATAGCTGTAATGGCTCAGTGTTAACATGGAGACAGATGCAGGTTTTGGCTGCTGTGTTGTCAATGTGTGTCCTTTGTTGAGGATGGCACACAGCAAAAAACAAATGAATGCCGGCGGGGTGGATGGTGTATCTGGTGTGAGAACACTAGTAGCCAGATGCTGTGCTAAAGTTGTGAGCTCATCCATTTTGGCTTGATTACATGCAACATTTAACTGTTTCTGAGTTTTGAAGATGTAAAATGTATCAGTCTGTAGTTTAGTCACACTTTATTCCTTCTTGTGTCTAATCTAACTGTAGTGGCAAAAAACTTTTATTATTCTAAAAAAAAAAAGTTTTTCCTTTAACTCCTCTTCTTTTACCACATGGACTCTCCATGTGGTAAAGGAAGAGGAGTTGGGGTGCACTTTGTCTGACTCGCAGCCTTGTATTGTTTTAAAAAAATCCAAGGACAGTTGAGTTCACTGTTCACTTTGTTCTGATGAGAGAATAAAGGTACTGTGATGTTTTAATGTTCTTAAATTTTAACTGAAGCATTGTTGCTGCCATTCAAAAACAAACACATTCGGGACTTCCAGTATGGCGGCGACCAGGCTGGTAGTGTAGTTGGAGAGCTCTCAAAGCGGTTCGTTATTTTCCCCTTCGTCAGAGTGATTAACGTGTTTACAACCGAGAATTTCTTATGGGGAAATATCAACTAAGAAAAGCTAAGACCACAACGAGTCAGGATAGTGAGACAAACGAGAAAATGGCGACAAAAGACACCGACGAACTTGACACAGGTGAAGCTAATGCTACTGTGGACTCCCTGCATGTTAGCATATGCGCTATCCGCGCTGACATTAAAGCGGGTCATCTGGACATGAAAAGAGAACTGAGCGGATTTTGTGAGACAATCAAGAGAGATATGAAGGAAGAGCTCGGAAACTTCAAAGAAGAAGTTAACAAGAAACTGAGCAAGATCGGTACAGAACTCAAGAACACAGAGTCTAAGATGGATGAAGTGGAGAACCGAGTGGCAGAGGTGGAAGAGTGGACTGTTACTGCTAAAGACGTGCTTCTACAGGCTTTGAAAGAACAAGAGCGGATTCAGTCCAAGTTAACGGACTTAGAAACACGTTCCTGCAGAAATAATCTCCGCATCTTTGGGATCCCCGAGGGAGAGGAGGGGAGCGACGCATGTGAGTTTCTGGACAAGTTTGTTAAGTCAGAGCTGCAACTACCGGACATTGACCTTAAAATACAACGTTGCCACCGGTCACTCGGACCAAAACCTCCACCACAAGCCGCTCCGAGATCTATGATCGCATATTTCCTCGTGTACAGAACCAAAGAGCTGGTGCTGAGCAGCGCATGGAAAAAAGAGAGATGTACTTCAAAGGAAAAAGAGTGTTCTTCGACCACGATTACCCCGCAGACGTTATAAAAAAGAGAAAGGAATATGCGCCACTGAGGAAAGTGTTAAAAGAATGTGGAATCAGATTCCAAACACCCCCACCTGCAAAATTACGAGTCTTTTATGAAGATGGACCCACCACATACAACGACGCAAGAGAGGACACGTGGAGGAAAGGGATCCTTAAGGATGGAGAGGGAACCGAGGAGAGTAGAACACCCGCTGACACACACCAGACAGCTACGACACCCCACAAAAAACTGGGAGAAAACGTGGGAGATGAGTGGGTCTGCAAAACGTTGTGACCGAGCTACGGACATCGAGCGAGCCAGAGAGAAGCTCCGGAGATTTCAACGAACCATCGCACACCAGGAGAATACGACCTGAGATGCACCCGTGAGTGATATGGAAGGAAATATGATAAAGATGATAACTTTTTTTTTTCCTTTTTTGGACTATCCTATTCTCAGAACAGACGGGATCTGGTCAGGGTGTTTTTGGACTGAATGTTGGCTGAATATTACAGATCCCTCAGTATTATTAACGTGTTTATATGTGTAAGAGTTCTTAGCTTACAATGTTTATAAAACACTGATAGGACCGTTTTTGGGTGACTGAAGCTGCACTCAAGCCACTAACTGTATGCACCATAATCGCTTATAGGACGATGTTAGGATGCATCAGGAGGGGCCCTCTTAGTGGAGGCTTCCCCTCCCAGTTCAGAAGTTGTTATTTCACTTCACTGTTGGAGGTTTTTTCTGTTTTGTTGTTCCGTGTAGCACAGATGTTTTTTATTGACATGTTTAAGCCAAGGGAGGTGGGAAATATGTGCATTAAAAGGTAGAATGATGAACCAGGAGTACAAAGTAATTACTTTAAATGTTAACGGTCTGCAAAATCCTATCAAAAGGAGCAAATTGATTACAAAAATGAAAAGAGAGAAACAACAAATCATTTTTTGGCAGGAGACTCACCTTAATGATAAGGAGCATGAAAACTTTAAGCGTTTGGGTTTTAAAAATGCTTATTATTCATCTTACAAGCATGGGCAGAGGAGAGGAGTTATAATATTAATATCTAACAAAGTTACATTGCAGCTCTCAAAACAGATAATGGATACAGAGGGAAGATATATTTTAGTTAAAGGTTATATCGATCACAAACATGTAACATTATTAAATGTGTATAGATCCCCAGGAAATGATAAATCATTTTTAAGGAAAACATTTGATCTGATTGCTGAAGAGACCTCTGGGGTCCTCATCTGTGGTGGAGACTGGAATATTCAACTACAACCCTCCCTTGACACCACTAATGTGACAAAAAGGATTAATCTGAAACAGTCACTGTTAAGAAACTTCTTCTTGAAGTAGGTATGATGGATGTATGGAGGGAATTTAACTCATCAGAAATACAGTTTACCTTTTTCTCCCACCCTCATAACGTACATTCAAGAATTGACTACTTTTTCATGTTCAATTTAGAAAGACACAGAATTATAAAATGTCAAATAGGGGTCAAGGACATCTCAGATCATGCGGGTGTGTATCTATCCCTGCATCTGGATACCGATGTGAAAAATACAACATGGAGACTGAACACAAGCTTATTAAATGATCCATCGTGCAACCAATATATTGAAAAGGAATTTAAAGAATATTTAGAACAAAATGATACTGATGAAGTGTCTCCAGGTACTGTGTGGGATGCTGCAAAGGCGGTAATAAGGGGAAAGCTTATACTGTCGTCCTCAATTAAAAAGAAGGAGAAACAGAAACAAATAAATGACTTGTTACAGAAACTAAGAGTCCTTGAAGCAAAACACATAGAACTGGATGACCCCAAATTATTAGATCAGATAAAACTCACTAAACAGAACCTAAACAGAATATATGATAGTCAAGAGGAGATAAAAGCTAAGTTTTTCAAACAAAGATATTATGATAACGGGCCAAGAGCTAAAAAACTGTTGGCATGGAGGATAAGAAGGCAACAGGAGGAAAGGTCCATTCATAAAATTAAGGACACACAACCTGGAAAAATATGTCACAAATTAAAAGAAATACAAAAGGCTTTTGAAAACTACTATAAAGATTTGTACACACAACCCAAAGGAGCTGACTCTTTAAGTATTATGCATTTTCTGAACTCACTGGATCTTCCATCCATTGGGACAGAACAGAACAAAATACTGATGAATGAAATAACACAAAAAGAGCTAGATAATGCCATCTCACAACTTCAAACAAATAAAATGCCAGGTGAGGATGGGTACACCACTGAATGGTATAAAACCTTTAGAGAGCTATTCTCCCCAACATTATTGAAATGCTTTAATTTTGCACTTGGTGGAGGAGAAACACCAGACATGCCATCATTTCTGTTATCCTTAAGGAGGGCAAAGATAAATCTGAGTGTAGCTCATACAGACCGATATCGATCTTAAATTTAGATTATAAACTATATGCCTCAATAATTGCAAAAAGATTAGAAACCATACTTCCAGACATAATAGATGAAGATCAGACTGGGTTCATCAAAACTAGACAGACACAGGATAATATAAAGTGGGCTTTACATTTAATGGAGCACATGGGTAGAAGTACAGTCTATGGTTCTCAGCCTTGATGCCGAAAAGGCTTTTGATTCAGTTAGGTGGGATTACCTATACTTAACACTACATAGATTTGGTTTTGACGCCAAAGTTATCTCATGTTTAAAACACTTATATCATTCTCCCATGGCCAGAATTAAAATAAACGGTAGTCTGACCAACCCTGTGCCACTTGAAAGAGGCTGCCGGCAGGGGTGTCCCTTAAGTCCGGCTTTGTTCGCTTTATTTATCGAGCCTCTCGCTCAAGCTATCAGAGAAGACCAGGATATAAGAGGAATTATGATTAAAGGCACTGAGTTTAAGACCTGCCTTTACGCAGACGATGTATTAGTCACTCTTTTGCAACCATATTTGAATTTACCAAAATTAATCTCCTCTTTGAACACATTTGGTCATTACTCAGGTTATAAATTAAACATACACAAAACACAAGTTATCTTATATAATTATACACCCTCGGAACAAATGTGTAACCTTTGCAATTTTAAATGGGACAACAACAAGATTAAGTATTTAGGAATAAAAATTCCAAAGGATTTATCTACCATTTATGCAATTAACTATCTGCCAATTACTAAAGAAATAAAGACAGATTTAAATAGATGGAGCTTATTACCATTGGACTTACATAATTGAATAGACATAGTTAAAATGAACATATTACCACGATTACTTTATCTCTTTTTATCAATACCTATAGAAATACCTGAAAAACAACTGATAGACTGGAAGAGAATGCTATCTGGGTTCATATGGAAAGGCTTCAAGCCTAGGATTAGATATCACACATTGCAACTGCCCAAAGACAGAGGGGGGTTGTCCTTGCCAAATATAACAAATGACTACAAATCAGCACATTTTAGATATTTGATTTACTGGTGCAACCCACATTATAATGCTAAATGGAAAAATTTAGAATTAAGCCAACTGGACATTCCCCTTCAGAGCTTGCTTGGAGACAGAAACTTATACTTATTACATAAACAAAATTTAAGTGATTGGACAAAAGCACCCTTAAACATTTGGTTTAATATATGTCGTAAAAGTAAACTGGATAATCATATTAAATTATTACAATGGATATCACATGACAAAGATTTCAGACCAGCCCAGATGGACGGACGTTTTCAACAGTGGCCTATTAAAGGTATTACAACGTACTGTCTCATTTCTGACAAAGGGAGATTAGACAGTTTTCATACACTCAAGGATAGCTATCACTTAGAAAATCAAGACTTCTTCAGATACCTCCAAGTTAGAACCCATTTTAACAGTAATATAAAAACAACAGAGGAGTGCCACTCTGACTTAATTAACATTTAACGACACATATAAATCTAGGTTAAATCGGAAATTGATTACCCGAATCTACTCATGTTTACAGTCAAGCGATGGATTTTCCACACTTTATGTTAAATCCATTTGGGAAAAAGAAGCCAAAATAACCATCTCAGAGGAGGAATGGCTGAACATCTGCAAAACTCAAATGAGCACTTCAAGTTCTGGTTATTGGAGGGAATTTACATGGAAAAACATGATTAGATTTTTTATCACCCCAAAAATTAAACAATCTCAGAAAGGCCAACCAAGCTATGGACGGTGCTGGCGGGAGTGTGGAAACCCCCAGGCAGACCACTTCCATGTTTTTTGGGACTGCCCAGTTATACAAACTTACTGGCGGGATGTAGTAGACAAAATTAAATTAATAATGGGTTTCGAGTTTGAGCACGATTTTTGTACAGTTTACCTTGGCAATATCTCCGCAATGAATGCTTCGGACAAATATTTGGTTAAAATAATGTTAGCAGCCAGTAAAAAAGCTATAACAAGACGGTGGCTAACTAAAGAATCCCCATCAAGAGAGGAGTGGATTGGTATTGTAAAAGAAATATATAATATGGAGAAGCTGACTTTTTCCTTGAACCTGTGTATGGACAGATTTACTAAATACTGGAGGAAATGGATAACTCATCTCGAATAGTTGACCCTGCACTGTAAAAGGAGATAATCAATAAACACCTATGTAAACGGTGTTTATTGTATACCTATGTGAAAACCTTTTTGCTCTGTTTTGATGTGGAGAAAAGAACATGGACAAATGGAACAAAAATGACTGAAAAACCCTGGGTCTACCTTGTCCCTTCAAAATGTACAAATGCTATGACTGTGACTCGTGTATCCCTTGCTCTCCCTCACTTGCTCATCTGTGCAGTTCTTTGGTATTTAAGTGTTCTGTTTTATTGTGAAACGAATAACTCAATAAAAATAAAGTTTAAAAACAAAAACAAAACAAACGCATTCACAGGTATGAGGCTGAGGGATGAGGCTGAGGCTGAGGCTGAGGCTGAGGCTGAGGTCAAAGACGGTCTCTGCTGTAACCCGCCTTCTCACCCACTATGCGCCATGCCCACCAACTTATAGGAGCGCCCTCACCGCCAACTGTGGGGTGTGCCAACTTTGTTTCTACACAACATAGAGGGAAAATTAGTAAACTACATAAACAAAAATAAACTTAAATGCGGCTCGGTGACTCATTAGAAGAAGTAGAGAAACTTATTTGTAGAACCACAATCCTGAATAAAAACAACCCAATCACCAGGATAAATGTTGGCATTGTATGTTTCTGCAAAGCATGGATACGTAACATTTGCATGTTATTTTGTAGCTGATACACTGAAACTTCAACAACACAGTGGTTGTGTGATTATGTTTGGGACAAAACCCACTTATCATCAGGAAACATTATATTTTGGCATAAAAAAAATAGTATTGGTGTCACTATCCCTGCTGGAAAAGCAGCAATGTCTCGTAAAAAAACAACAGCTTTCACAGGACAACCACTTTCACAACCACTTTTCATGGCACTGTCCCAGCAGAAAATACGCAATGTCTCGGTAAAAAACTACTACTTTTCATGTCACTATCCCGGCAAATGTTTTTTATGGCAATATCCTGGCTGGAAAAACTGAGGTGGTTCCCTTTAAAGCACCCACGTTTGGAGCCTAAAAAGCAGCTGGAAGCAGGACTTGCTAAATCACAACTGGCTTTGTTGTTGTTGTTCTTGTGACTGGGCTGATAAAAACAGTTAAGCGAAGTATTTTTTGTTTTATTTTAAAGACGTGAAGGTCAACATGAAGGCCAGTTTTCTCTCTCAACATTTAATCAAGCAGGTCAAACATGCAGGTATAAGCTTGCTCCTCTTTTCCATCCAGCATGCATCATTTCCTGTGCATGCATTAAATTTGCATATTTGCCGGGTAAGTGAGACCAGGCAAAGCTTTAGAGGTTATAGCGGAACACTTACAGGTGTGAATACATTAAACAGCTTTGATTTAGCTTGATTTGATCATCTTATCTATTAACATTATACAGACTAATGATAGACACAAAATTTGACTGAGGATGAGCACCTAAATTTACAGATGTTTCAAATGCATCATGACTGAACCGTGGTAACTCCCCAACTTCTACACTGTTACAGTACAGACAAACTGCAGATCACTTACTAAACACAACACCTTGTCTCATCAGTGTTGTGAGTGTGTGTGTGAGCGTAGAGGAATCCCAAGCATAAAGGAGGGGAGATGGAGAAGAAAGCTAAAAAGGTAATAGGTTCATTTCATTTTGATGCATAATGAAGAATTGATTTCCTAAATGTAAGCAGAGATGAAGCAAAGTGGCAGTCTCCAAAAGGAACTAATGAAGAAGAAAATGACAACATGCACTCCTGTGCGATAAACAACCTATTAAAAGAATTACACTCCCTGAGTGTCCGTACTAGTGACGTACACACAAACACACACACACACACACACACACACACACACACACACACACACACACACACACACTTGAGCAATCAGCCTTTTTTTTTTTTTTTTTTTACCTGTCTAGAAAACAATTTAAAGGTAATGAGGAAGACTGTGGAAGTAAACAATGTGACTCATTTTATCTTTATAATGCACTGTACTTGCTTGTAAGAAATTAAGGAAAAAAACTGTATGCAGCTTTTTAAGTAGTTCCAAGTCTGGCATTACTGAGTCAATCCTATGAGTCTTTTATAATGTCAGTTAGTGTAGTACAACCAACATGATTTGCTTTGACCTCGAAAAACTTAATGAAGTTAAACCAACTTAATATTTATCCAGAACTTGTGTTGATATTTCGTGGTCAAACTATTTTATTTAATATATTGTAACTTTTTTGTTTCTATTCCATCCTATTCAAAAATTTTGGATTTTGACTGATTGACTAAAATAAGTTGCCAACTGAGCAAGACATTGATAAAACAAATGTAATTGTCTTATGCGGAAAAGCGTATTTATTTTAAGCATTAGCCATAAACCCCATGAATTATTTTTTATAGTGGAAAAAAAAATGCTGATTACAATTTCAAAAATTATCAATTTGCAAGCATCTTTTTAAGTGCTTCTAAACTAAACAAACTCTATAAGTTTAACACAGCTTTGACCTCAAACAATTTAATATTTATCCAAAAGTGTTGATATTTAGTGGTCAAACTATTTTATTTTAATTCAATCCTACTAAAAATGTCAAAAATGTTTCAGCTTCTGAAAATAAATACCTTAACAAGTGTAATTTTTTATGTTGAGAAACATATTTATTTTAAGCATTATCCACTAGCCCCTTGAATCATATTTTACACACATCTCAAGACATACACACTTACTCTGATCATATTCTTAGATCAACACACACTACACCACTTTAGCTGGAGTACACACACAGTCCCAGGACATGCACCCTCACATGAAGGTTATTTTCAAACACACACACACACACACACACACACACACACACACACACACACACACACCCATAGCAGCCTATATGCACACGCACATCAGCCACATCCACACACACTCATTTTCAAACTATTTTCAGCTGTGCAAGGCCATTTAAGTGCACATACATACTCCTAAAGAAACACGAAGACACATTACCCACAACCATGCACACACACGCACTCCTTTCCAACACACACAGACACACACACTCCCTTGAAACCTACACAAACTCATACATCAGCCCCAAACCATATGCACTCGTTTTAAAACCATTTTTAATGTGCCAAGACATGTAACCACAGCAATGGACAGCAGCAGTATCTGGTATGGACACACACACGCAAACACACACACACACACACACACACACACACACATACATACACCCTTCCCCTCTGTTCCCTGCTGAGGCTTTTATAATTACAGCCGTCCGACTGCCCAACTTGTTCGCATTTCAAAGGCGGCCAGCCTGATTGGAGGAGGAGAGGAGACGTCTTATCATTTCTCTCCAATCAATCTGTCATCATCTCTTTTCTTCTTTTCTTTTTCCTGAGCCTAACATGTATTTATGGTCTCTGACACAAACTCATAAATACAGTATACACAGCCATCAAGGAATTACACACACACACACACACACACACACACACACACACACACACACACACATACACTTCAAACAAGCAGGCTTAAAGGAACAGTTTGGAATTTTTGAGGTTAATGTTCATGGAGGTCATAAAATAGGTATCCTATCCTTTTTCCCTGGATACTGGATGCAGTGCTGCTGCTTATTATCTGCAAGAGATAAAAATGTGGAATCCTCTCCAAATGCAGGAAAACAGTCCTTTCTGCATGATGCAACAACAGCGACAGACTTAAATAAACATGAATAGTTGGTTTCATTGCTAAATTAAGAGTTTGTGTCATGGCTCTCTTGGTCTTGCTGTCCATGTGTTTGAAATCCTCCTGCATGAATTTAGTGGGGTTCACAGATAATGGCAACTTTTTCCTCTAGTTCAAAGTCAGACTATTTTTTGTCTTTGGCTTATGTTTCTGGATTTTTCTGAACTGTAACAGATGCTCTCATGAGACTTATTTTTTGCATTCATGCTTGCAACAGTGAAGAAAATAGAGCCATTAAACATCAACATTTAGTGAGACTTCACAGCACAAACAACTTAAACCTTTGTTTGTTTTTGGTTTGTCCAGGAAATGAAATCCCTCACAGATCAATTGACTTTGTTACATTGATGCAAAGGATTATATGCAATCCAATAATGTCATAAAGCAGGGCTGCACATTGATTTACAACATTGCCCACAATGACCTAATCCACCCAGACACAGCAATAAGTCTTTAAAAGCACATTTGGCATTTAAGTATTGTATCAAGACAAAGCCTTTAAAGCTACTAAGAGGAAGTGTTAAGACACAAACGAGGAACAAGTCTTACTGTATAGAAGGAAAGCTGCAGAGCTGCATGTTCAGTATGGATGACTGTTTAATAACAACCTGCAGTCCATTAGCTTTAAAGAATGTAAAGGCTTTCTGTAAGTTTTGTGATTTGCTTGTTCTTTCCTGGGTATATAATCCTTTTTCACTCTGTAAAGCACATTGTGACAGGTCATAAATTTGACTTGCTTACATATCCACATATGGAGTGGTAAATAATGGCATCATAAGGTAAATCAACTCAAACATCTGCATTATACATGCACATACACACATGTATTCATTTAATTTTTCCAAATTTAAAGGCTAAGGGCTCTTGTTTCGCAGAACGGGCGAGGCGGGGCGCAGTGCACCTGCGCTTCACCAACTGGGTGTGGCCAGGCGGATTTTGCAAGTTTCGCACACCGTGCGCCTGGCGCAGCTACTCCTCTTTCCCACCTCCGTCCCTCCTACCTGCGCAAGTCGGAAAGAGGGAGGAGAGAAGGCGCGGAGTGGGTTTTACACACATCACACAAATCAAATGTGCCCCTCTCCTCGCCCTTAAATGCGCCGCACGAAGGCGTAATGAGAGTTTACTCAATTCACCATGGCAGAAGAGAGCAGCAGCGTCAGACGGCCAAACTTCTCCCAGGAGGAAACTGATGTTTTGGTCCGGGAGGTCCAAGCTCGCAGTGTCCGAATATACGGAACTGCGAGCAGACCTCCACGGGCTGATGATGCAAAGGTAGCCTGGGAGGAGGTCACCACAATTGTAAATCAATGTTGCGTTTTTCTCGTGCACGCGTGCGCTCTCTCTTTCTCTCTCGCAGTCTCACTCTGTTTCTTTTCTTTTGACTTTTCTAAGATGACAGATGCTGAATATATACTCCCTATCTGATGCTGTGGCTGTTTGTGGTTGCCTGAGAGAGATGTGAACTCATTAATTTGCAGCTGTGTTACGCGTGCCAAGTGTGCCAAACATGCCAAACAGTGCCAATCCCCTTTGATCTGACATCAGATGTGACGGGACAGTCGATATAGAGATACATTTATGTGCTGATTGCAGATAGTTGCATTGAATAGTGTTTTTTGGGTATTTATTGCATTGTTAATGTGCCTGACATTCTGGAAACCTGCCTGTGAGGTTTTGG
>NC_065528.1:1683476-1694069 GCF_006386435.1 Epinephelus moara | reverse complement strand
TTCTGCTCTTCCTGAGGTTTCTACCGTTTTTTTTTCCCTGTTAAAGGGGTTTTTTTGGGGAGTTTTTCCTTATCCGCTGCGAGGACAGAGGGATGTCGTATGCTGTAAAGCCCTGTGAGGCAAATTGTGATTTGTGATATTGGGCTTTATAAATAAAATTGATTGATTGATTGATTGATGACATACCCTAAAATGACTCAAAATTCTGAACACTGGTCTCTTGGGGAAAGTCTTGTTTTTTTGTGCACCATCCACCACCTCAACAACCTGTTCACACTCCACAGTTGACAAATACCGGTGATTGGTCAGTGACTTCTTTGTCAGACAGTGATTAAAAAAGCCGTCCTTTCACGTTGGCATGATACGTGGTTGGTCACCATTATTCTGGTACAGCGCCTGGCAGTGTTGGTGGGAAATGCGGCCGGGCAACAATGTAACTAAAGGGGGCAAAAATCTGAGTGGGGTGCATGGGAGGGGTAGTGGATGGGTCCAACAACTTTCACCTGGGAGGCCAGTGTCTGCTTCCTGTGAGATTGTAAAGCCAAACCCTGTTCTTTTTTCCTAAACCCAACCATGTGCGTTTGTTGTTGAAGGAAAATACAATTAATTCATGGTGTTGTACCAATGTAGTGCATTTATTTTGAAAGAGACTGTATGCAAACTGTACATTTTCTGTGAAAACAGAGGAGTATTTTGAAAACACACAATGCATGTTACAGGCTGAAGTTGACACAGTGTCCCAGAACGTCAACAACCAACGCACCCAGGGTACCTTGCATGTCATATCTCTATGTGAAAAGTCCATGACCAAATGTTGATATGTGACAAGGTGGAAGTGAGAATGTGTTGCTCAAAACCGTTGATGATACAAAGGTCTCATACAGTGGTTTGATCTGGCTCTGAGGCCATTGCTCGAACTACAGATTGTTCTTCTGCACTTTTGTAATGCCCGCCACCACGAACCCAAAGAGTATGAAAGTGGATGAAGAAAGAGACTTGCCCCTCTCTCTGTCTCTCTCTTTCAAATTAAGACCAAACTCCAATCAAACAGTAAAACTAGGCAGTGCTGATCAAATGTAAGTCAAGATTCCGTCACTGCACTGTCTGTTTCTATTCATATTTTAGTATACTGAAAGTTACTGTAACTGTAATAGCAAGAGTTTGTGAACAGAAAGTGGGTGCCGTATTGTTTCCAAACTGGAAGCTGAAAAATGAGATCAAATGCTAAAACTAAGCTGTGCTAATCAAACTTAAACCAAGATTCTGTTACTGCGTTGCGTATTTTCTCACCTCAAATGTTTCCAGAAACATATTTTTAGCTTACCATTTAACAATAATACAAAATTGTTTGTCTAATGCACAAGCGCACATTACTTCACCCATCAGTGGGGGCATTTATTAGTTTGGTGCAGTGCAGTGCATTCTAGTATTTGTAGGTTCTTTACCTCTTGAGCAAAAGTGATGCCACAGTCCTTTTCCTCTGTTTTCTCTGACCATGTAGCACAGATTTCAGAAGTATTTGTATTTTTCTACTACAGACAGCCCAGTTTTATGAAAAGGCCATTTTTCTAGCACTGAAATACTTCTGTCTGCAGAGTCATTTTAACTCCAGGCTTGAACTACTTGGTAAAGGGTCAGCTCACAGAATTTTAGCTCAAGGCAGTGAGAACTTTTATCATTTAGGTGAACTGGAGGCAGAAGTGACTTTAGGTGGTTTTACCCTCCACCACACCGCTATTTCTATTAGTAAGGATATGCACAACCCCCCAAACACACCCACCACCACTATCACACAGACACACAGACAGACAGACAGACACACACACACACACACACACACACACATGCATTCATGTCTCTGTTCAGTGTGGCAGCACTGATTACGTGTTATCAACACGTATCACAGTTACGTGTTTGTGCTGTAGGTCAAATCAAACTGTCCTCTATCCACCAGCAGTGCGCAGCCATTCCATCCCCATCCCTGGCTTGTGTAGACATTGAGGAGCCAGAGTCCCTTCTCCTCTAAAGTGAGCCTGGCTACTGAGCCAAAGTTAGTGTAAAATCAATCCCATTTCTCTTGCTGTCAGCACCATTACCACACAGACTTTTCTATCTTTAATTGGTGGAATTGGGATAAAACTGGCTGCTTCCTTCTTTATTTTATGCTTCAGCGGCATCAGTCGCACATGCGACAAAGCACAAATAGAGCTGATACAGGAAGTTAGCCCAGATTGCTCCTGCTGAGGCTGTAATGTGATCTAAAGTACAGGCCGGCTTCATTCTGTTTTTTTCTGGTCTCTTTGATGTTTTTGGCACAAGAGAATTTCATCAGTAAAGCTGCAGAGGAAGTTGATGTCGTAGACTGAAATAAAGAGCTTGATGTATCTTACCTCACTATGAGAGGTGCACTCATTTTGTCCAAAACACTGGAAGCTCCCACACAACAGCAGATATATGCAGCTGTATGACCTGGGACAGGAAAAGTATTTTTAGGTCGACCCTCCCGTGTGTTGGTCGAGCACCAGCTCAACTCTGTTTCCTTTATCGACCTCACTGCTGTTCTTTTCCAATATAGAATATATGTACTGTATATATATGTATATGTATATGTATATGTATATATATATATATATATATATATAGATATAGATATAGATATATATATATATATACATACTGTTTATATATATATATATATATACACTGATCACCCAAAACATTAAAACCACTGATTCAAGATTCAAGGTTCAATACTTTATTGCCATGTTGAAATGTCGATAGGAATTTGTTTCAGTGGAGCTTCACGCACTGACAAAGAAACACTCACTAAATATGTTACACAAATAAAATAAATACATAAAGATAAGATAAAATCCAGACCATAAAAAGGAATAAATACTAAAATAATAAAATAATACTAAGGCACCTGTAGAGGGATTAGCAGCATCAAATACAGTATAAAGTACACAATAAAAGTGAGTGAAAAAATAAAAAATGTAGTCTTTGCACATAAAACAATTCGGATTGTGTTGCTTAAAATAATTCCAAGGTGTTGAGAAGTCGGACAGCCTGTGGGTATATACTGTTCTGGAATCTGGTTGTTCTTGTCTTGGGAGAAAGTTAAAAAGGTAGTTAGCTGGGTGGGAAGGGTCATTTAAAATCATAACACTCTTCTTGTGCAGCCTGGCCTTATAGATTTCTGCGATAGATGGGACTTCACACCCAGTAATTTTTGATGCAGTACGCACCACCTTGTTCAGCTGCCTCTCCTCCTCTGCAGACACACGCCCAAACCAGACAGTTATGGCAAAGGTAAGGATGCTCTCAACAGCTGTCCGATAAAGCTGTAGGAATCCTTTACTGGACACACCACACTTTTTTAGCTGTTTTAAAAAGAACAGTCTCTGGTGGGCTTTCTTTAAAACAGAGCTGGTGTCCTTCCATTTCAAGGAGGATGAGATGTTAACACCTAGAAATTAGTAGCCGTCCACTCTCTGCACTTCTGTGTTGTTGATGGCCAAGGGTAGGTGATCTTTGTGTCTACTGCGAAAGTCCACAGTGACTTCCTTGGTCTTTGAAACATTCAGTTCCAGACTGTTTGCACTGCACCAGTCCACCAGAGATGAAATTTGAGTCCTGTACATTGATTCATTATTCCTTTTGATTAAACCCACTACTGTAGTGTCGTCTGCAAATTTGAACAATTTAAGTGATTGACAGTGTGAAGTACAGTCATTTGTGTACAGTGAGAACAGGAGTGGGGACAGAACACACCCCTGTGGGGCCCCCGTGCTGATGGTTAAGGGTTTTGATGTTTTGTTTTTGCACTGTTAAAAAGTCCAGTACCCACTGACACAATGATTGTTCAACTCCCATGTGAAGGAGCTTGACATACAGTCTAGATGGCAAAATAGTATTAAAAGCTGAACTGAAATCGACAAAAAGAACTCTTGCATAATTGCCAGGACCCTCTAGATGTTGCAGAATGGAGTGCAGGCACAATGACACAGTATCATCAACAGATCTGTTAGCCCTATATGCAAACTGATATGGTTCTAGAGTGACACTGGAGAGGTGGTTACATACCAAGCGTTCAAATATTTTCATGATGACTGATGTTAAGGCTACAGGTCTATAGTCGTTCAGACAGCTTGGGATGGATATCTTAGGCACAGGTACAACACAGCTGCTTTAAAACATGCTGGAACCTTCTGTTGAGCAAGGGAGCAGTTAAAAATATCCCTTAAAATGGGGGCCAGTTCATATGCACAGTATTTGAGGCAAGCAGGTGATATCTGATCAGGGCCAGGTGCCTTTCTTCTGTTTTGCCTGCGCAGTAAGTTCCTTACCTCATGCTTTCTGATTGAGAATGGGGGAGCAGTAGGCTCAAATTCATTAACAGTGAAAGGTTGTAAGTTGTTTTTGGTTTCAAATCTGCAGTAGAAGTTGTTCAACTCATCAGGCAAGTTAGGATCAGTATTAAAAAAAAACATGCTTTGCCTTATAATTAGTCATTGACTGGAAGCCTTGCCATAGCTCTCTGCTGTTCCTAGAGCTGAGCTTGTTTTCTAGCTTCTCTTTATAGTCTGTTTTGGCTTTCTTTAGTGCCTTTCTGAATTTATATTTAGCAGCCCTATAGAGGTCCTTATCTCCAGATTTAAAACTGCATCTTTCTCCCTCCACAGTGCTTTAATGTCTCTGCTAAACCATGGCTTGTTGTTACTGTAAACCATTACAGACTTGGATGGAACACACACATCTTCAATAAATTTAATATATGATGTAACCACATCAGTGAAGGTGTTCAAGTCCTCATTTGGTTCCCTCAAAACAGACCAGTCAGTTGTAGCAAAACAGTCACTCAACATATCCATCACTTGGGGGGACCATGGTCTGACAGTCCTTCTGCAGGGTTTGATTGCTCTCAGTCTCTGCCAGTATTTTGGGATAAGAAAAACTGTGTTGTGGTCAGAATTGCCCAGGGGTGCTCTCAGTACAGTGTGAAAGGCCCCCGGAATAACACAGTAACTCTGGTCAAGTGTTTTCTCACCCCTGGTAGCTGTAAAAATTTGTTCTTTGTCCCTGGGCAGAGCTTTCCTCAAGCTGACATGGTTAAAATATCCCAACATCAGCACAAGAGAGTCAGGGTAGGAGTTCTCAATCTCCGTAATGTGGGCAGAGAGCTGCTGAGTGGCAGCTGTGTCCCCAGCTGGAGGTGAAGTGAATAACAGTGATTATCTTGTTACAGTGCAATGTTCTGCTGGGAAACCTTGGGTCCTGGCATTCATGTGGATGCTACTGGACATGCTCCACCCACCCGAACACAGTTGCAGATAAAATAAACCCCCTCATAGCAACGGCTCTTATTGATGGCAGTGGCCCCTCAGCAAGACAATGTACCATGCCACATCACAAAAACTGCTCAGGCATGACCCGAGGAACGGGACAAAGAGCTTAAGGCATCGACCTGACCGCTAAATACCCCAGATCCCAACCTGATCAAACATTTGCGGGATGTGCTGGTACCCCAGAGGTACCCCAGATCTACGGTGGGTGCTCCTTGGACCAGACTTGGCTCTGTACTGTTAAGGCATGGACACAGGACCTCTGCAGGGTGTCCCTTGGTGTCTGGCATCAGGGCGTTAGTTTCAGATTTTAGCTTCAGACCATTCCTGAGCAGTTTTTGTGGTGTGGCATGGCACATTGTCCTGGGCCACAGTTACTGGGGAGTGCCATTGTCATAATGGGAGGTGCCTGGTCTGCACTGGTGTTTAAGTGGGTGGAGTGGGTCAGGTGGCAGCCACATGAATCAATCAATCAATCAATCAATCAATCAATCAATCAATCAAATTTAAAAAGCCCAGTATCACAAATCACAATTTGCCTCAGAGGGCTTTACAGCATACGACATCCCTCTGTCCTTAGGACCCTCGCAGCGAATGTCAGAACCCAAGATCTCCCGACAGAACATTGCATTGTAACAATCCAATCCAATACAATCCAATCCACTTTATTTATATACCACATTTTACAAACGGAGGTTTCCAAAGTGCTGCACAGAAACAGAAATAAAATACTAAAAACCAATACTAAATAAAATACTAAAAACAGTAATATAATCAAATAACAGCAATACATTAAAAACAATAAATAAAAACAAATAAAATCATTAAGAAAATCAGAAATTAAAAGACAACAGAAGACCACACAACTCTCATGCTACGTTAAAAGCCAGAGAATAAACGTAAGTCTTAAGACAAGACTTAAAAGTTTCAACTGTGGGGGCTATTTTAATCTGAGGGGGTAGGCAGTTCCACAGTTTAGGGGCGACCACTGAGAAAGCTCGGTCGCCAAGGTTGGTGACTGTTGTTCTAAGACAGTGACTGAGGGAGCCCAGAGCTAAGGAAGGGTCAACAGAAGTTCCACTGGGTCCAAACACAATTACCTCAGTTTTGCTTGCATTTAATTTTAAAATATTTTGGGCGAAACCAAGCCTTGATGTCATTCAGGCACTCGAGCAGGGGTGTCGGGGAGCCACAGTGGTTCTTTTTCAATGGTACGTAAATCTGTGTGTCATCTGCATAAAAGTTGTAAGAGATGCCATGTTTTTTAAAAATTTGCCCAAGAGGGTGGAGGTATAAAGAAAAAAGAATGGGCCCAAGAATTGATCCCTGGGGGACTCCACAAACTAGGTTGAGTCGCCCAGTTTAACAGAGAAGCATCTCTCAGACAGGTACGACTTAAACCATTCTAAGGCTGTACCCCTGACACCCACACAGTTTTCCAAACAGGATAAAAGAATTGTGTGGTCAACTGTGTCAAAAGCAGCAGTGAGATCTAAAAGCACCAAAATGGCTGAATCATCAGAATCAGTCATTAAAAACAGGTCATTAAAAACCTTTAAAAGTGCAGATTCGGTGCTATGAAAGGCTTTATAACATGATTGTAAAATGTCTAAAATGTTGTTTGTATCTAAAAATGTCTGGGACTGTATTTGTACAGCTTTCTCTAAAATTTTTGACAAAAATGGAAGTTTTGATATGGGTCTGTACTGTCAAGATTGGCTTTCTTAAGAAGTGGCTCAACAACTGCCTCTTTGCAAAACTTTGGAACGATACCAGTTACAAGGCTGCTGTTGATGAGTTTCCCAACATTAGGGACAATAGTCGGCCATACCTCTTTAAAAAGTGATGGAGGAACACTGTCTGTAGGACAGGATGACGGTTTGATTTTAATTTTGTAAGTGATAAAAGAGACACAGGCTCAAACTGATTTAACACCGCTGAGCAACTGACAGAAGAGGAGGTTATACTGGCTCTAATGTTGGCCACTTTGTCAGTAAAAAAGCGCAAAAAGTCATTACAAACATTTACATTTACATTTACATTTACAAACATTTGGGGCGGCAGTAGCTCAGTCCATAGGGACTTGGGTTGGGAACCGGAGGGTCGCCGGTTCAAGTCCCCGTCCGGACCAAAATATGGAGCGTGGACTGGTAGCTGGAGAGGTGCCAGTTCACCTCCTGGGCACTGCCGAGGTGCTCCTGAGCAAGGCACCGAACCCCCCAACCGCTCTGAGCGCCTGTCATGGGCAGCCCACTCTGACATCTCTCCACTTAGTGCATGTATAGGTCCTGTTTGTGCATGTGTGTGTTCGGACCTGTGTGTAATTGACAAACAGAGTGAAAAAATTGAATTTCCCCTTGGGGATTAATAAAGTATATAAAATTAAAAAAAAACAAAAAAACAACAACAGGTGAACATTCTAAATGTGTGGATTGATAAGGATTTAAAATTGACTCAATGGTTTTAAGAAGAACCCGAGGCTTATCAGAATTGTCATTAATTACATTGGAGAAATATTTTGACTTTTCTATTTTGACAATCCTTTGATAGTCTCTCCAACTGCTTTTTAGAACTTGGTAAGACACCTGAAGTCCGTCTTTTTTCCACCAGCGCTCCGCCCTCCTACACTCTCGCCTGGCCGCTCGCACGGTGTTATTGAGCCAGGGCTCCAATCTGGCTCTGGAGGACACAACTTTTAGCGGAGCGATAGCGTCCATAATTGAAATACAGGTGGAGAGAAAAGTGGATGTAAGTTGTTCGGTGTCTAAAGAAGCAGCGAGGTATATGTCAGAGTTTATACAACTAAAAAGAGAAGAAAAGTATGCCGTAGACGACGGCTTCAACAGACGCCAACAGCGCGCAGGAGCGTGTGGTTCAATGGGACCTTTCAGTATAAAATCAAATAAAACTGGACAATGATCGGAAAACACAGCACTACATAGCTGAATATTATTCACAATAAAACCATGCGATAAAACAAGATCTAAAGTGTGGCTGTGTTCCTGAGTCGGCCCAGTAACATACTGGGTAAAATTGAAAGCATCAATCACCTCTAAAAACTCCTTAGCCAAAGGCTTAGATGGACAGCAAACATGGACATTAAAATCCAGCCATATTTTGTGACAGACAAGAAGTGTGAAAAGTCTTTTATAAGTCTTTGCTGTGCTTTGCGGTCTGTAAATCACCACGCACAACACTGGATCACACCGCCCTAGTTCAAAACAACTCAATTCAAAGGAGGAGAGAACAGCTGGCACCATGTCCTAATAATAGAGACAGTTCTTAAATATAGTGGCGATGCCCCCTCCATGACCAGTACTTCGTGGTACATTAATAAAACTGCAATTTGGAGACAGTAGCTCCGAGAAAGCGGAGGACTCACCTCATTTTATCCAAGTTTCAGTCAAGAAGAGTACATCCAGAGAGTGTGAAATAAAGAAATCCCGTAGAATGAAAGTTTTATTCATCACCGACCTTGCGTTTAAAAGCGCACAGTTGGTAGGGATCTGAATGTCATCAGCCACAGAAGCAGAGCAGGAGGCTCCTCATAGCGCCCAGGAACCGGGACCAGCCAGGTGCCGACAGGGACCAGGGCGCGACGGGAGATGAAGCGGCAAAAGCATGCCTCGTAAATCCTGTGGAATGCCAGAGACAAAGTGGCAGAGGTGCGTAGAGTGTGCCAACCACAACTTTAGCTTCACTAGACGCCCGCTGCGCGTCCCTCAGCGCGTCCCTCAGCGTCTAGTCCTACGAGGTGGCAATGCCCCGACGCGAAGCAGGTACGCCGGAATATTCACCAGGTAAGGAGGGAGCGTGGGGTTTGGTCCACCATAGCGATATTCCGCCGAAGAATCAACAGCAGATTTTATCCGTAGTAATTCATGACGATTATAATGCAGCAGGGGGTCTACAGTATTTGTTATAGAAGTCCAAATCAACACAAAACACACAATAGCTGTCAGTGTAAGACAGCGAACCAAGCACACCGGCGCCATCTTGAAACTGATCAGTTCACTTCATCTGTCAGTGGTTTTAATGTTTTGGCTGATCGGTGTACATATACAGTACATATATACACACACTGGAACTCACAGGAATTATTAATACTACAACTACAACATACAAGAGTTACCTCTTCACTTTTATGTTGTGACTTGATTGTCATCATTGTGAATCTAACTCAAAACAGAGCATGAAAAAGTTACCAGAATCCTGAGTGTGTAAAGAGTATATGAAGAGCTCATTTGCAAAAGCAGATAACTCTGTTTTTATCAATTATCAAAAAATTAGTTTTTTTATTATTCACTCCAGGTGATATCAGTTAAACCAAAGTTCAGTGGCTTTGACCAAGGACACATGACATAACAAAATAGAGGTATCTCAAAAAATAAAGCTTTATTGAAAATAGATTTTTTTTCATTTACATTTTAGTTTTTTTGGTAAAAACAGATAACTCCAATGTTCATTTTTTTTTTAGCAAAATCAGTTAACTCAACAATTCATGTCTCACCATTGAATTAGGCCATATAATGACTCTGTGCTTCTTCTAATGGCAACAGTAAATTCATTCATCATAAAACAAGCAAGTAAAGTGCTTAAAAAACTGCATGTAACGTTCAGACTAACTTCAGGTAAAGTGCTACCAGAAATAAAACCCAAGAACTGCAATAAGCCGTCAAAACATGGCTATTTTTACAATATTTCACATTCAGTAGTCAGTGCTATTAATATTCACAGTATTCAAAGTTACTCAGTTTTCAGTGCTTATCATAAAACAAACAGATGAGGTATTTTAAACTTCAATATGTTGCAAACTTGTAAACTGTTAAATTGTAAACAGAAATCCGGAAAAAAAACCTCATCTGTCAATGCTGCTATTCAGTATTACACAGTATCCAGTGTTACAGATCACAGAAAGAAGCTACAGGGTTTAAATTGCATAGCTCTCTGCAGTTTATTCAACATTCAACAGTCAATGCTATTTTGTTTTCAGTGCTACTCTTTGTTTAGTGTTACACACTGTTTCTCCTTGGTTTCAGTTTGACCCAGTATTGCACAGTATTCAGCAGTGATGGGAATAACGACGTTATAAATAACGGCGTTACTAACGGCACTACTTTTTTCAGTAACGACTAATCAAAAAAGTTACTGTCTCCCCCGTTATAACGCCGTTATGGTTACTCACAATAAAATGCGCCGTTACTCGGCTTTACTTCAGTTCACTGAAGCGGCTTTCACTCAGACCAGC
>NC_065528.1:1680165-1682552 GCF_006386435.1 Epinephelus moara | reverse complement strand
TAAGGGGTTTTTTTTGGGGAGTTTTTCCTTATCCGCTGCGAGGGTCATAAGGACAGAGGGATGTCGTATGCTGTAAAGCCCTGTGAGGCAGATTGTGATTTGTGATATTGGGCTTTATAAATAAAATTGATTGATTGATTGACCTAGCAATTTTAGGACATCATCCTTTTTTGCCTTCTTTACACAGTTTACCACTGGAGCAAGTGCTGGTTTGAAGGTTTCCCACCTCTTACCATGCTTCAAAAGAGTATGGTAACAGAAGTCACCACTGTACAGCTGCTTAAAGCCCACCTTGTCACAACCGATTTCCAGTACCTTGGCATCACTGATTTTAAATGAGCGAGAAGAGTAACAGTGTTTAGCTGCTGCAGCTTTGAAGTCATAGCATTGCCAGTCTTTTCCATAAACATGGACATTTCCGTGTTTGTGCATAATTTCCACATATTCAGATGGTAGCAGAATAGTATCCTTTTTTCTTATCTCTTGCTCCAAATGACCAAAGACGCGGTCAGGGGCAAAAACCATTGCCAGTACACTAACATTTTTATTTTGCCCATAGCAAGAATCTGAGAAAAGTCTTAGGTCTTTATACTCACGGAGTTCATCGCAAGCAACACTACCAACTTAATAATGTTGCAAAGCAGATGCCACCATGTTGCTTTCTTTCTTGTTTTCATTCTCTAACCATGTGTAGAGATGAATGCGCTTTTCTTGGTCTGAGATTTCTGGGTCTTTCAGTCTCAGTCGGAACTTAACACAGGTGCTGCACACATCTTTTTGATGGATGTCCAAAACCTAGGTTAAAGTCATACATGAATACGCTATAATATAAAGCGTAGGAGATCTGCTCGTCGTTCTGACAGCAGAACAGTTCATGCATCTTTTCCACATTCAAATGTACAGGTAGGTACTTTCTGCCAGGTGCACCACGGTGAGCGTAATGGCTGGCTCTGCAGATAAATGTTTTTATGTGGTCTCTCACGGCCTCCCTCTTGGCTGCCCTTTCCTCAGATTTCCGAGCACCACCGCGATGTTCTGGCATTGGCACCCCATTCTGCATCCAGTACTTAGCGATGTTGCAGAGGCGATCTTTCTTGACGCCTGCAAACACAGAATAAATTCTATCAACTATTGCCACATCCTGCAAAACTGGTCGGATCAAGATGAGGCAACTAGATAAACATTATAAAAATAGCTAACTGTAATGTTGTATTGATGAAAACTAGCCCATTCCTATATTAAAACTAGAAAAGCACTCGGAGAGCGCAGACCTCCGCCAGGCAGCTCAGATTTCCCGCCATTTTATCATTTTATCCACTTCGCTTCAACCGATCACCACCAAAATTTTATCATCTGTTCCTTGTCCCATTATCAACCTTTCCTGAAAATGTAATCAAAATCCGTTCAGAACTTTTTGAGTTATTTTGCAGACAGACAAACAGACCAACGCCGGCGAAAACATAACCTCCTTAGCGGAGGTAAAAATAAATAGAATAAAATAAAATAAAATAAAACGACCCAAGTCCAGTATCTTGATTTACCAGTAGTCAGAATGTCATCTGAATTTTGGCACAAAAGAAAAAAGAAAAATATTGGCCTAATACTGGGTGATATGTTATTTATGAAAGCCCATTTCGTCCAGTCAAAGAAAAAAAAGATGAAAGCTTAACCACAATTTTAGAAAAAATCAAGGGGAAAATCATAATTATGAGAGAAAAAAGTCTAAATTGTGAGACAGTAAGTCATAAGTATGAAATCAGAGTGGAATGCATGAGACAGTATGTCCTAATTTTGGCTTATTTTCTAATATTTCCGACTTACTATCTTACTACTAATATTTTGACCCTGTCTCATTATTTTGGCGTACTTTCTCATGATTTTGATTTACCATATCATCATTTAGACTCTTGTCATAATTATGATTTTCCATGGGAGTTTTCTTTTTAATGACAGTTAAGTTTTCATAATTTTTCCTTGAGTAGAAGAAGTGGGTTTTCATAGTCTTTAAGCTAGCTGTGAGCCGGCAAAAAATACAGATAGTACAAAACCACATCTGGAAACTATCATAAAAATAATCATATAGGCATTAAGTGAAATGAAATACTCACAAAATAGGCTCATAAAGGAGGCTTTGCAGACTGGGATTTTCTCCTGTGTCTCCGTTAGGACGGAGTACTTCACAGTCAGTTCCCTTGTCTTCGTTGTGCGGGATTTTCCACTTTGGGTCTTCTACGTTTAACTGCCATGATGTCCATATAAGACAAAAGCATAGCATCTTGTTTTACCTTATCTGTAGCAGAACACAGGACTTGGTTTATGTAGGCTATCTCCTCTAAAGACAACGTCGCCACCTGACATACAGTATCTCACATAAGTGAGTACACCCC
>NC_065528.1:1675858-1679665 GCF_006386435.1 Epinephelus moara | reverse complement strand
ATGGAAACATGTTTGAGGAAATACGAAAGATGAATGCCACTCTACAGGTGGTGGCAGTGGATGTGGTCTCAATTAAGGAGACAATGAAGGAGCTCAAAGACTCGGTGGAGAACATCCAGATAAGACTTGGAGAGGTAGGACTTCCGGTGTAGCGACTGATGGAATAGGACGCATCTCTCTGAGCTCCTGCAACAACCTTTAAAAATTTTATTTTAGGCACACTTTTTGTATCTTTTTTCGGTGTGTGTTTTCCCCACCACCATAACCTGACCTTAACGCCGACTTTTTGCCGATCAAAATGCCTCCAAAAGCTAAACCTCCTACACAACCACAGCAGCCTGCTTCTCATGCAGCATCCCCGCCTCGTAGTGACTTCCCCTCGCATCCGGATGGAGCCGCAGGCGGCACTCCCCCCTTCGTCTTTAAGGCCGAGCTGCTCTCCTCACTCCGTGTCAAGATGGCGGCTATTTTCAAAACTGAGCTTCAAGCGGCCCTGACCGAGAACTTGTCAACCATCAAGACTGAGCTGTAGGCAGTGAAGTCGGAGTTATCTGGCAGTATTACAAACATCCAGTCTGATGTGCGCGCTCTGAAGGACACCGTAAGTGAAATGGAAACATCACTTTCCACCTGCACCGACGACATTACTACACTACAGGCTAAAGTGGAGCATCTGTCAGCAGATCTGATAAGATTGGACAATAAATGCGAGGATTTGGAGGCGAGATCTCGGCACAATAACATACGGTTAGTGGGAATTCCCGAGGATTTTTCCACCTCTTCTACTGCTACAGCTATTTCCTCTCTGCTCAAGGAGGCTTTTAAACTCGAGAAGGAGCCTCTTGTGGACCGCGCTCATCGTACTCTCCAGCCGAAGCCAAAACCCGGAGAGTGCCCTCGCCCCATAATCGCCCGTCTACATTATCATACGGACTGTGTGGACATATTGCGCCGAGCCAGGGCCCAGCAACGGATCAAGATTGGTGACATAAGTTTCTCTGTCTTCCCCGACCACACTCCGAGGACGGCTCGCGCCCGAGCCGCCTTTAGGAGTTTAAATCACCAGAAGAGGCCAGTGCATTTATCAGGTCACTCGACACATAAGAGAACTGAGAAAAGATACACAACACTGATGAAGTAGTGACGCTTCACAATTAATATTGACAGCTGTCACTTTTTCAGTTCATATACAGGCGTGTTTCTTAACTTCACGTCTCCTCTTAAAAAAAGATAAGGATCCAAATCTTTGCAGCTCTTACAGACCTCTCTCCTTAATAAATGTGGATGCTAAGATCCTAGTTAAAGCTTTGGCATATCGTCTGGAAAATATTGTACCAACTATTTTGGGTTGTACCTACTAGTTTCACATGAGCAGACTGGATTTGTTAAGGGGCGGCATCTATTCTTTAATGTCCGTACACTCTTAAATATTATCTACTCTAAAACTACCACAACAACACCTGAAGTAGTGATTTCGGTCAATGCTGAAAAAGCGTTCGACAGGGTTGAATGGGACTACTTATTTACTGTACTAAGGAGGTTTGGGCTGGGAAATGTATTCATTTCGTGGATACGTCTCCTTTATACATCTCCTCAAGCTAGCATCTCCACCAATGGCATCCAATCCAGTTTTTTCACTCTAACCCGTGGCACCAGACAGGGGTGTCCCCTATCTCCCCTATTGTTCACACTAGCTATAGAGCCCCTGTCAATCTTTCTGAGGTCCTCCTCCATATTTACTGGGATTTCACGATTGGGCACAGAATTTAAGTTATCACTTTATGCTGATGATTTATTGTTGTATGTCTCGGATCCTGTCCTTTCCATACCAACAATTTTATCCGCTTTTCAGAGATTTGGATCATTCTCAGGCTATAAAGTGAATATCTCTAAAAGTGAATGCTATCCTATCAATGCTTCTGCATCACAGCTCACCCAGATTGATATCCCTTTTAAATTGAGCCTGTCTGGCTTTAGGTATCTAGGGATCAATGTAACCAGAACGTTAAACTCTCTTTTTTCTGCTAATTTCTCGCCTTTAATGTCTAAAATTAAATCTGACCTCCAAAGATGGAGAAGTTTACCTCTCTCATTAATTGGAAGAATTAATGTAGTTAAAATGAACATTTTGCTCAAATTCCTATTTTTGTTCCATTGTCTCCCACTTTTCCTGCCAAAGCATTTTTTTAAAACAATTGATCAAAGTATTTCTGACTTTTTATGGTGTGGAAAGGCACCCAGGATCCGCAGATCCACACTTCAGAGATGTAAATTCAACGGTGGATTGTCACTTCCAAATTTCCAACTGTATTATTGGGCAGCACATATCCACAAAATTTCGTTTTGGTTCAAATCAATGGATCTGCCATGGTGTAACTTAGAGGCACAGTCATGTGTTTCATCCTCCCTAACTGCTTTACTTACCTCTTCTATTCCATCCAACCTCTCTGGCTTTACAAATAACCAAGTGGTTCATTCCACACTTAAAATTTGGTGTCAGTTTAGGAGGCACTTCAAATTTAAGTCAGCATCTACTTTAGCTCCTTTACTGAGGAATCATTTGTTTCGACCTGCGCTTACAGATTCAACCCTTTTTTCATGGCATAATAATGGCCTGAAATGTTTTAATGACCTTTACAAGGATGGGTTTTTTTCACAGTTTTACGGATCTCTCAAGAGAATTTCATTTCCCTCCCTCTCATCTTTTTCGATACTTTCAAATTAGACACTGCGCTAAAGCTTTGTTTCCAATTTTTCCCTCCTCACCACCGAGCCTACAGTGGGAGGAGCTTCTAAGCCACGACCCACTTCAAAAGTCACTCATGTCTAAAGTTTATAATGAAATTATGTCTTTTGATTCCTCACCAGTTACTAGAGTCACGGCTGCGTGGGAACGAGAACTGGGTCTGAACTTGGAGGATGACTGGTGGGACACTGCTCTTAAAAAAATTTACACAAGCTCAACCTGTGCCCGTCTCACACTTATACAGTTTAAAGTTCTGTTTAGAGTTCATTTTTCCAAAGCTCAACTGTCACAAATCTATCCCAGTATCACCGACAATTGCGACAAATGTCATGCTTCATCCTGCAATTTAACCCATATGTTTTATTTTTGTTCGCTACTTTCTTGTTTCTGGCAGAATTACTTTGATACCATGTCAAAAATACTTTCTGGCAGAATTACTTTGATACCATGTCAAAAATACTTTCAATGATCATAACAGTCTCCCCCCATGTCGCCATATTTGGGCTCCCAGAAGACCATAAGCGGTTTACCTCTAATCAATTAGATATTTTAGCTTTTACTTCCTTACTGGCATGACGCCATCTCCTTCTTCACTGGAAGTCAACTAAAGCTCCCTCTAGCACTCAGTGGCTCAATGACACTATGTCTTTTCTAAAGCTGGAGAAGATCAGATATTCAGTGAAAGGTAACTCTGATAAATTTTATAACAAGTGGCTTCCCTTTTTAACATTCTTTCACTCTCTACAGTCTCTGCCCCCAGATTGATGGCCCCCCTACTCCCTCTCTCTCTCTCTCTCTCTCTTTTTTTTTTCTGTTTTCTGTTTTCTTCCTTTTTATTTTTATTCACACCGAGTAGCTTAAACACTTATTCACTTATTCAATTATTACACACTAGTATCCTTAGTTATTTATTTATTTATTTATTATTCTTTCTGGAATTGTGTATTGTTTCTTGTTTCGCCCGATTACGTTCTCATGGGCCACAAAAGGGAAAAAACATCCTAGGAGGAAGACTGTATGCCTTGCTTTTCATTCATCGAGATGCACAGTATTTCTATTGT
>NC_065528.1:1667365-1673068 GCF_006386435.1 Epinephelus moara | reverse complement strand
AAGTTTGTTTAGTTTAGTCCATGTTCAGTCAGGACGGGAGGGGATGGCTTAGCAGCACCATGTTCTGTGTTGCTTTGCTTGAGGGTTTTTGTGTTTTGTGTTTTTTGTTTATGTTTGATTTTTACACTAAGACAGTATATCTGAGTAGGCCTGATAATGTTTTGGATAACTTGAAGAATATATTTGTTAATAAAATTAACGCTATGATGAGTAAATGGCAGTCACAACCACAGTACTCTTACAGGCTTGAAAAGTATGGCTAACAGGTACATTAATATAATATCATGGAATATTAATGGATGTGGAAACCAAATTAAAAGGAGGAAGGTTTTGGCATATTTGAAAGCCAAAAATACAGATATAGCATTTATTCAGGAGTCGCATGTAATAGGGGATGAGGAAGCAGTGAAATTCAAAAAAGGTTGGGTAGGGAAAGTTTTTCATAGCTCCTACTCAAGCAAAAAGAATGGGGTGATGATTCTCATAAATAAAAATCTAAGCTTTGTCATGCTGAAACAACATAATGATATGGAAGGACGACTTATTTGTATTGAAGCCTTGATTAATGGGATTAAGACAGTGCTATGCAATTTATATGCACCAAACAAGGAGGAGCCTGATTTTTTTCATGAAGTTAATAGAGTGGTAGGGAATATGGAGGGCCAGGTTATAATGGCAGGTGATTTCAACCAGGTAATGGATGGAATGATTGATAAGAGCAGATCCAGTGGCAAATCTTCACCTAAAGACAGAGCTTCAATTAAGATGCTGGTAGAGGATATGAGTTTAGTGCATATATGGAGGTTAGTGAATCCACGTGAGAGAGAATACACCTTTTATTCTCACTGCCACAGGTCACATTCAAGAATTGATTTTTTCTTGATATCAAACACTTTAGTAGACTCAGTTGTGGATTGTGAGATAGGTACCATTTCCCTCAGTGACCCTGGTACAGTGGAATTGCACATTGACCTGAATGCAGATAAGGTAAAAAGGGGTCGTTGGAGGCTCAATACTATGCTGTTGCAAGATAAATCATTTAGCGACAAATTGTCAGCGGACCTTAAATCCTTCTTTGAAATTAATATTGGCTCCACTGAAAGACTATCCTCTGTTTGGGAAGCATCTAAGGCATTTATAAGAGGGAAAATCATTGCCCACTCCTCAAAAGTGAAAAAAGAAAATGCAAATGCATTGGCAATGCATTATTCAGATTACTTATACCGAACCATTTGCAATCTGAAATACCAGTTACATGACATACATAGGCCTAATAAAAAAGCCGAATACGTCTTATTCAGGCTTAAAACCAAGTTTTATGAAGGGTGTGAAAAAAATGGCAGACTTCTAGCTAGACAATTGAAGCAACAGGATAGCGCTAATAACATACCAATGATTAAGAGGGGCAATGAGGTAGTAACTTCATCAAAGGAAATTAATGAGGTTTTTGAAATTTTTTTTACAAAGATCTCGACACATCTACCTATGCACCTGACACAGAAGAAGTGGAGACATTTTTCTCATCTGCCCACTATCTCTAGTGAGCAAATAGAAAAACTGGATGCTCCTATAACAGAAGAAGAGATTAGAGCTACTATTCTATCGATGAAAACCAGGAAGTCACCAGGTCTGGATGGCTTCCCGGTTGAATATTACAAGAAATATGTTGACATTCTGGCCCCCATATTACTCTAAGGTGTATTTGGAATCATTTGAAACAGATACTCTGCCTGGTACATTTAATGATGCACTAATTTCTCTTATCCCTAAAAAGGACAGAGATACATCAGACCCATCTAATTTCAGACCCGGGAGCCTACTTGGGGTGGATCTTAAAATTCTGACAAAGACACTTGTGTCACGTTTAGAGAACGTATTACCCGACATCATAAGTGGTGATCAAGTGGGTTTTATTAAAAATAGGTCCTCAGTTGATAATATGCGAAGACTTATGCATCTCACATATATGAATCGCTCTAACCCGGTACCGGTTGCGGCCTTCTCGCTTGATGCCGAGAAGGCTTTTGACCAGGTGGAGTGGAGGTTTCTCATGGTAGCTCTTTCAAAATTTGGATTCGGGCCTGGCTTCTGTAATTGGGTTAAAATACTCTATTCCAATCTGAGAGCAGTTGTTCTCACAAATGGGCTGATTTCAGGTTTTTTTCTGCCTTTCTAGGGGGACGAGGCAGGGCTGCGCTCTCTCCCCACTGCTTTTCACGGTAGTGCTAGAACCTGTTTATGTATGCTGATGATATTTTGGCAGTGATAGCAGATCCTGCCTCCTCTCTGCTGGTGCTATTGGAATGCATTGACTCATATTGTAAATTGTCAGGTTATAAGATAAACTGGCATAAATCGGAGTGTATGCCTTTATCGAATACATGCCATTCCAGCTATGTCACTTCATTTAATTTCAAATGGATGCCTTCAGGTATGAAATATCTGGGCATTCAATTAAATCCAAATTTAGATGAAGTAATGCTGTCAAATATGGAACCTATCCTTCAAAAGATAAAAATGAATCTGGACAAATGGGTAAAATTGAAGCTTACTCTATGGGGAAAAATTAACGTAATAAAAATGGTGGTTGCCCCACAATTCAATTACATTTCCATGATGTTGCCTGTTAGCATATCACCACAGCTGTTTAAACAGTTTGACAGGATTATCAAAGACATTTTGTGGGACAAGAAGAAACCAAGGATCATTATAAAGAAAATGTGGTCACCAAGGAACATAGGAGGGATGGCTCTACCCAATGTTAGGCTATACAATCTGGCATTTGAAATGTCCAGATTGACTAAGCACTGGAAGGGAATTGAACCAGAACTGAGTTGGATTAAAATCGAACAGGAGCTTGTAAGTCCCTTCAAGCCTTTGGACGTGCTTTCACATGGTTCAACTACTAACGGACAGGATTGCTTTTCAAACCCAGTACTGGCTCATTCTAAGGCAGTCTGGAGAGAAGTACACAGGATGTGTGGTGTGTCAGACTTAAGACAATCGTATGCCTCTATATGGCACAACCCTGCCATACGGATCGGGAAAAGGACTGTCTATTGGAAGGAATGGCTTATAAAAGGGATACACAAGATAGGTGACCTATATTTGGACGGAGTGTTTATTTCTTTTTCTGAACTTAAGCAAAAATATAATTTGGAAAGTAAAGATAATTTTTGGAAGTATTTACAGATTAGAGACTGTATAACTAAGGGCCAATTTATTCAGGACAAGAATCCAGTGATGGAATTTCTGGAACTGCCTTGTATAGCACACAGGGCAGCTGTGTTTTACAAAATCTTTAGTGGATTACAAAAAGATATTTGTAAAAATCTTAGGACCATCTGGCAGAAGGACCTTGGGTGTGACCTGAGTGATGAGGTCTGGCTAAAAATATTATCAAATACTGGGAAATATATAAAGGAGGCTAGGGGGAAATTTACTCAGTATAGGATAATACATAGGTTTTATTTTACCCCTTCTAAGCTCCACAGAATGGGTTTAATGGTTAATAACCTATGCTGGAAATGCCAGACACGAACAGGAACATTTTTACATGCAATGTGGGAATGTAAACTTGTTAACCCATTCTGGGGAAAGGTACTAAAATATATAGGGGAGTGGGTGGGTTCAACGATACCCATATCGCCAAAATTATGCCTACTGGGGGACCAAACAGAGCTACCCAATATATCAAAATACGACCTTGCAGTGATAAAGGTAGGGGTAGTCACAGCTGCCCGGATGATCCTCAGATTGTGGAAAAGTACATCCTCTCCATATATTAAAAAATGGATGGAATCAATGCTAGTGGTCGTATCATATGAACACATGTTGGCTAAGATCAGTGATGATACTGAGAACTTTAAGAGGTCATGGGACCGCTTTCTTGCTTGTAACACTGCTGTGACACTGTGATGATCTAACTGGCTGCATTGATATCAGTATAATGGTTGACTGTCTATTTTGGTTGTTCTGTATACTATAAGTATTTATCACGGGCCTTTGGATGTCATGTAACTGAAGGTAATACTGTCTGTTTATATATGTTATGTTTAAAGAAATAAAAATTTTAATGATATAGCAGCATACGATGGATGTCTGTTTCATACCGTGGGCAGCGCAAAAGGAGCCACGTTTAGTTGGCTTGTCACTTCACAGAGGAGCAGATAGCACAGAAACAGAAAAAAGTGGGAAGTGGAGACATGTCTTTTGTTGGTGACAGTTGTAATCCGCTCCAATTGAAACCACAGGGGGTCCGCGAGCCTCTGAGACCCCCGGACCTCTGGTATATTCATACGGTCCTGACTGCCAGTGAGACCCTCTGTCACTCAGAAGAGAAAATCAAGTCAAATAGTGCTCACGTTTGTGGACTTCACCATGGTTTTATCATTATGACAGCTTCAATAAATAGTTTGGGCTTTCATATTTTTGACATGTGAAGCAATTTTGTTATTTTTAAACAATTTTCAAATAAAATATACTCTTGTTTCAGGCATTTTCTATATATTAAGGTGGTAAAGCAATCGCTAGTATCCAAAATAAGGTAAAAAAAAATGTATTTGAAGCAACAGGATTCAAACAAAATAGTGAAAGAATGTGGTTTAGGAACAATACATAACAACAATACATGAAAATTAGCAGTGAAGACACCTGGAAGGCAGAGCGCCTTACTTAAGAATTGATATTTTTTAAAAACTTATGAATCATCTGCGAGTGGAGCTCTTCCATAATGACACGAAGTGAATGATAATGGTGTTTCTTCCAAATGCACGTCCAGCACTTGGCTCGGTCTCGTCTCCACTTTGTGCAAATTGAAGAGCGCTGGTCAAGTTTCATTTGAATGGCTGTAAACCCAGACACTGAGAATACAGCTGAGAATGGTTTTATTACTGAGTAACATTGGCACACATGGCCACATCCTATAGTGTTAATTTGAACATGGTTTTTATATTTTGAAGTGTAGCCTACAATGTAATTCTTTTCCAGTAGTTACTGGATATGTAACTGTAATATTTCACAATAAATTACTATTACCTCACAGGCTTTTACTTTGAGATTTCACCAAATACAGAATTTTATTGTGAAATTCATGCAGGTAAATGTAATAATTCTACAGAAGCATACTGCTAAATCACAGTAATATATGGAGTTTAAATGTGAGATTACAGTAAAATACAGTAAGTCTATGGGAGCATACTGCTAAATCACAGTAATCCATGTACATATACTGTGAGGTTACAGTTAAATTCAGTAATTTACAGGAACATACTATTATATCACAGTAATATAATGGGCTTTAACTGTGAGGTTACAGGTAAATATAGTAATTTTACAGGAGCATACTGCAAAATCCCAGTAATATGCATTCAGATTCAGATTCAGATTCAGAATACTTTATTAATCCCGGGGGGAAATTGTTTTTGTTCAAATGCTCCGTGCAAAGTAGAAATAGAAATACAGCATGAATGGAAACAAGAGATATAGATGAAGATATAAATAAAATACTAAAATAGACAATGAAATAAATAAAAAAAATAAATAAATAAAAAATATTAAAGTAGACATTAAAATAAAATAAAATAAAATATTAAAGTAGACAATAAAATAAAATAAATAATAAAATAGTAAAGTAGACAATCTGAAATATATACAATATACAATGAAATGGTTGTAGCGTTATAAATGAAATAAGAATGAGTA
>NC_065528.1:1647540-1666430 GCF_006386435.1 Epinephelus moara | reverse complement strand
TCATGTTATTCTGCTGGAGTTTCCTCTCCAGCTTCCTCCTGTAGCCGTCCTTAGCCTCTTTGATCTTTGCCCTCAGCTCCCTCTGAATGTCCCTCAGCTCCTCCCTGTTGCCACCTCTGAAAGCATAAATACTGTGAGGTCACAGGATACAGCTGACATTTTACAATAATTTACTGTAAAAATAAACATTAATTTACTATGAAAGTGAGTAGTCAAATTTTTGTGTAGATTTAATTTTAGTTTAGGTGATGTCATACTGCGCTGATCTTTGTAGAACCCTCCATGCTTACCCATGCTACTGTCAGCTCTATGAATGGTAGTGTCAGTCTTATCAGTCCTTTTGTAAGTAAAAAACTCAATGGGTATTAATGTTTGTTTTCTGCTGTGTGGTGATGTTCACATTATGTTCATGTGGCTTTTAGTCTTGCCTAGCACGCCTCTTCTTGTATTTTTTATTTAGCACCGCTCCTGGCTGTTTTCCAAGGTATTATACTACATTATTTTTAAAGCAATATGCAATTTTTTATGAGGCAGGAAATATAATATGCACAGAAAACAATATCTGAAGTCTCAAATGAATGCATACAACCATGAAAACAAAACAAGGCACTCCATTTTTAGGTGAAGTAATTTCATTTATTTATTCTTTGAGGATAGGCAATCTAAAAGATCAATGTCTATCGACTGGAAGACCTAGAGTTAATTTGCGTTGGTCTGTTAGATTGCCTATGTTGGAGAAATAAATAGCCTATATGAGAGGACTTCACAGATGGAGTGTCTTGTTTTTTTTTTTTTCTATGGTTGTTCCATGCCTGCCTCACCAAAGATAACCTGTTGGACCAGCCATCAGAGCCAGTCAGTGCTTCCCTTTTCCATTGTAACCTAATGTAATATGCATCTCCACTGGTCCTCATGGACACACTGAGGCACATGTAAAGAAGAGAAAATGGTCAACGAGGAAAGGAAAACTCAACTAGCACCTTAAACACAAGGCACTGATGTGCACAGCTCAGTGGTACACACCAGACTGGTTCTCACAGAGCATGGTTATATGGACACGACTAGCCTAACTCATATATGATGGGGTTTTTTAAGTATTCTGATTTCTCTGTGCTCATATAAACACCATATCCCCAATATGATCATAACTGGGATTAGCCTCATGAATGGATTATTCATGTCCATGTAATCACACTCATAGCAACACATAACAGCAGATGCAGCTGCCGGTTAACCTGTTTATGTCTGCAGCATCAGAAGAGCTGTCATAGCTTCTCGACATGTGAAATCTATATAATATACAGTATACAACCAGTGGACTGTCTGTCTGTCTGTCTGTCAGTCTCTGATATGAGATCAGCTGTGTTTTCCCACAATGTTAGTCAGCCTGTGATGATGTCACATAGAACATGAGCTCATAAAAAAAAGCCCAAGTCATCACCACCACTAATATCATCCTTATCATCATCATTATCCTCATCCTTATTTTTTAATTCTTATCCGCTGCGAGGGCTCTAAGGACAGAGGGATGTTGTATGCTGTAAAGCCCTCTGAGGCAAATTGTGATTTGTGATACTGGGCTTTATAAATAAAATTGATTGATTGATTGATTGATTGATTGATTGATTGATTGATTGATTGACTGATTGATTGATTGATCCTTATCCTCCTCCTCCTCCTCCTCCTCATCATCATCCTCATCCTCAACTTCATCAACACCACCACTAATATCATCCTCATCTTCCTCCTCCTCCTCATCGTCATCATCATCAAACTCATCTTCATCAACACCACATTAATATAATCCTCTTCATCATCATCATCATCATCATCATCAACACCACTAATATCATCTTCATCATCATCCTCATCTTCAACACCACACTAATACAGTCCTCCTCTTCATCATCATTCTTATCATCATCATCATCATCATCATCACCACCATCACCATCATCATTATCACCACCATCACCATCATCATTATCATCATCATCATCATCATCATCATCATCATCATTATCATCATCATCATCACCACCATCATCATCATAATCATCAGCCTCATCACCTTTAACTTCACCTTCATCACCATCATAAACCCCCATTTACTTATATCATTGATCTCAAATTCATCATCTTCCCAACCACTGGAAGTTCATCATTATTATTATCATCATCACAACCATTATCAGTTATTTTCATCCTCATTATAACATTATCTTCGTCATCTTTATTATCCCAGCCACCCACTGCGTCCGCCTCATTCTCGTTATTCCTGTATAAACCCAGTAAAACCAGTATGTGGGGTCTACGGCCCGGTGGTTTACTTTTATTAAGAGTGCAGCATCTTATTTCTTCGGGGCCGCGCACTGGCCGCCGTGAGCGCGCACGAAGCGCCATCACGTGGGAGGTCCCTTTAAGTTTCCATTGACAGAGGCCTGAGCGTGTCACATGGACATGATATAATGAAAAGGCAGGAACACAGAGGCAGAGTGCGCTCAGCTCTTGGCAGATGGAGAAATGTACGCAGTCATCTGCCGACAGTCAGCAGTCCTGCGGGGCCGAGCCGAGCCCAGCCGAACCTGACCGGGGCGGGCCGAGCCGGACCCACTGCGCCTCATCGGACGGGACCTCTATTCGCAGTTGCACCTGCCAGCTATGACACGCACTTTGAAAGAGAAGGAAAATGTGGCCTTAAAGTGTGCATATGTTGCCACGGTCCCGGAGCAGAGGAGGAGCGCCTTTCAGCGTGAGTGAAGTTATTTCTAATAGCTCGGCTGATGTGGAATCGGCACCGTGTTGCTGCCGCAGGTGCGTTTGCGCGCTTGTGTTGTGCCTGGTTAGTGTGCTGTATTCTGCTGTGAGGAGCCTCATGTGTTAGCGGTTGTAAAAAGTGTGTTTATTGGAGAAAGCGCAGTATCCCCGCAGGAGAGATTCTTGATCATGTGCCATGTGCGTTTTCAGGCAGTGTGTTCGCCAGTGTCCGCATTCCAGGTGGTGTTGCGCACATAGAAATTGAAGTTGAAGTAACCGGGAATAGGGCCTCGCTGTGGAGCTCAGAACACAGTGTTTTGATGTTCGGCACGGCGCTCCAGGCTTGACTGAAAACATCCCGCCCCTCTTCACATGCCCAGCCCTGGACTTCTGTGTCCAGGTGCCAGAGCAAGTGGAGTTGTTGATGATTTTGACATTTACGGCAAGTTCACAACATAAATCACATGAGTTACACTCTAAAAAACAACCACTGGTTCAATTTTAAAACATTAAGGTAACATTTTTTGTTAGTTCAATTAGTTTAGTACAACCAACATGATTTGCTTTGACCTCGAAAAGCTTAATTAATTTAATTATTTATCCAAAAGTTGTGGTGACATTTAGTGGTCAAAATATTTTATTGAAGATCTTCCAGCTTATTTATTTTAACTCCACCCTACTAAGAAATGTAAAAAATGTTTTTCATTTTGACCAACTGACCAGCAAAAACGTATTCATTCCATTAACCCCATGACTCATCATTTTTAAATATAGTCTAAGACAGTCCAAGAGTTGGGCAGTGTTCTGGCTGTAAACATAACTTATGGGTGTGTAGCTTTTAAGGGACTGTTCTGTACTTATCAGAGGAAGGGGGTGGTTAGGGCCTGACCTTGTTTATTTATTTAATTTATTTTGACCCTCCCCAGACCTACAAATATTTTTCCTTGAACCTCCCTGAGTGACTGTGGAAAATGCATGACCCTGCCTCCACCATAAATTAGTGATTGGATTTTTTAAACTTTCCCTTTAATGTTTAAATATTAAAAGTTGGAGATGAAATCCTGGATTTTTCACTCTTGTTGTGCATGCTGGTTAGTTCATGCAAACGGTTTATTTTTGGCCAAATTTTAATGAGACATAGAATAAAGTCATTTGAAATATCACTGTTTTATGCTCAGATTTATGTTTTTTTTCTCCTGTCAGAAGGGTCCATCACACATGATGTGTCCAAACACTGTCAGCTCTTAAAATATTATTTGACATAAACTAAAAGGGTTCCGCCAATATGACTACCCTACGAGGTGGAAAATTGGGCGCCTCAGATCAATTCGCCATTCCGCCTCTGTGTGTATAAACGCTCGCAGCTTGCCGGCAAAACGGCCCAACATTCGTGGAAAATCTGGCAGTGTAAAAGGGGCTACAGTCCCTTAAAGTTTCTGTCTTACAGTTTCTGGCTGAGATAAAACTCCTGTAAAATATAAAATACAAAGTACAACCATTTAATTTGTATGCCCCTCCCCAAGCCAAAATAAAAAAACCACAAGTCCCCCCCCAATGCTTGAAAAAATATTTGACAAGCCTACCCCAACCACCCTCCCTCAGAAATAATGAACAGTCCCTAAGAGGCCCCTATTTGGTTAATAAAACCCTCCAATATTCTTGCGGGATGTTGGGAAACGTGTCTGTGAGGTGCCGCGGTGCTTTAATATTTCATACTTAGCATGAGGAAAACAAAAAACCACCTGCTTGCTGCTCTGGCTGTTGCGCAACACACACAGACACACACAGACACACACACACACACTCTCTCTCCCTCTCTCTCTCTCTCTCTCTTTTACAAACACACACACTTGTCAATATTTTGCTGATTCATAACAGGGCAGCCATGTCTGTGTCATGTCTCAAGCAGTGAGGGGAAATAATTCACTGTGTTAATGGAAGTGGCTCTTCCTGAGATGCTCTCCCTCAGCAGAGGCTGACTTTCAGGCTGGAGGAAGCACCAGTTGATGTAAAAGGTTGGCAGATATCTAGAAATGTGACTGATCAGCAGGAAAGCACTGGAGAGGAAACCCATTACACTCAGCTTAAGAAAAGTTTCTTTATGACAGACGTTTACTGTATATAAGTAATATGAGGACAGGAGGAAATTCTTGTGCTTGTCATTGTTTGCTTTGTTGACACATGCAGTTAGTTACACAACCTTTTATTCACTGTCATATCTACATCCAACTTAATACATATCAGTTGCGGTTTAGTGAATCAACTTCTGTCTCTAATACATCATCCTTCCTTCGCTAGTCTTTAGGCAGTATGATACAAATGTAGTAGCGAAGATTACAGCGGTGTTTTAACCTACCAACCACATAAAAAACATTTACCATTCCATACTAAACATACTGAAACAATTAGGTCAGCAAATTCATCAATAAATCATCTTAAGATTAACAATGTTGATAATTGTCATTTATCAAACAAAAAATATCAAACCATGTCTATTTATAGCTTCTAAAATATGAGGATTTGTTTCTACCCTCAGTTTTATAGTACATAGCTGATGTGTTAGAAAAGGCAGGGTACAGTTTTGACTGGGCCCAAAAAACCTAGCCTGGTAGGAACATCCTGATGACGTGAGCTCAACATTCCAGTGTCATTCTGAAGTCGCTGAATACCGGTGCTTGGTCAGTAACTTCCGATGTCAGACACAGACGAAAAAAGCTGTGCTTCCACGTCAGCTTGATATGTGGCTGGCCGCACTTATTGTTTAACAGCGCCTGGCGGTGTCAGGGAGAAATGTGGCAGGACAATAACAAAAGTTAAGGGGTCGAAAGTCCAAGTAGGGTGGGCGGAAGGTTTGTTGGATGGGTCTAACAACCACCGACTTTCACCCAGGAGGTCGGTGTACACTTGATTGTAAATCGCTAAGGTAGGGTTTCGCTACGCTAAAGCGAAACCCTGTTCTTTGTTCTTTTCAACCACATGCATATGTTGCCTAAATGTAACCACTTGTTGTTGAAGGGAAAAAAAAGTCAATTCACAGTGTTGTACCAACAAAGTACATTTATTTTGAAAGAGACTTAATGCAAACTGTACATTTCCTGTGAAAACAGAAGTGTATTTTGAAAACACACAACGCATGTAACAGCCTGAAGTCGATTCGGCATCCCAGAATGTCAACAACCAATGCAACCAGGGTATCTTGACCTAACATCAATATGTGACAAGGTTGGAGTGAGAATGTGTGCCTTTATCAGTCTGGACTTGGTGCTGCCCCAAACACTTTCAGTAGGCGGGAGTACTCACCTTGACAGACAAACTCTTTCCGTCAATCATTTAAACAAAATACCGAGGAACACCTTCTTTATCATCAAAGAAGCTAGTTGAAAAATCAAACTTTTGCCAAATCCAGTCGTAAGGATGGCAAGTAAAATGTGTCAATATTCGTACTTGCGATGTAGGGACAGTTGTCACCTGGGTAACTGTCTCTTACTGTTGTCATCAAACATGATCTGTAGCTCAATTCTGAGATTGTTCTGTAAACAGTTTTCTAATAAATAATAAATCAAACAAAATCTGACCAACCCATATCAATTGCAGGCTTAAAATAACTATTTCTGGTTTTTGGCCCACCTCTTTCCAGGTCAAGCCCCACCCACGTCCGGTTTTAACACCGCCCTGTCAGAGTAGCTACAAATACAGCTATAGATCATTTTGTTGGCTGAACATATACAGACAAAGTGTCCTTGCTCATCCCTACTTTACAGTGCAGTAACAATCTCCAACATGCTTGCCCTCTCCTACTGAATGTTCAGCGCAGCCATAAAACCGTCATATACCATTTATATTAATCAGAGATTGCATAACATTTCTCCTAATTAATGAAAGGCAGGAGTCAGGATGGACTGATGCATACATTATTCATGACATTACACAGACTAAGACCATACCACTATATACGGTTTCCAGTAGGCTATATAGCTGCAACCAGTGATGTTGTTGATCCGGGGTGTCAAAGGCTTCAGCCCCGAATGTTTTATGAATAGCCCCAGATCAAAATATGTGTCTAAAAATAAGAACAGGCATAAGTATAGCCACAAGCGGCAATTCTGTGGCTCAAGCCAGCATGGAAGTTGAAAGCTGGGTAAGATCAAGACCTTTGACAGTTCAGGACACCTGCATTAAATATAAACAACAGGTTTTATGACAATCAGACAGATACTCATTCATTTATGACCAAATTTCTACCAGGCCACGCTCTTCTTTGGAAATTCTGTTGCTTCCTGTTGGTCAAATGCAGAAACATTTTGGGGACCTGCATTAATGGCTTAGTTTAAAACATCCAACGGGTTTGCTGATGTGTGAAAAGTTGCAAACTTTTCTGTTTCTACTCAGTAGTAATTACTAGCAACTACTGTATTTTTAACATCACAATTCATCATTATCTGGGAAATAAAATGAAAAAAGCTGTTTTTAAAGGTAAATACAGGGTTCCCATACATTTTTTGAAACACATTTTTTAGGGCTTTTCGCCTTTATTATAGCACAGCTGGAGAGTGATAGGAGACGGGGAGACACGCAGCAAAGGGCTGCAGGCTGTAATTGAACCTGGGCTACTGCTAAGGCTCAACCTATATGGGGCGCATGCTCTGCCTGAGCTAGAGGGCGCCCCGGGTTCCCACACATTTTTATGGACAATGTTTCAAAACTTTTCCATGACTTTTCAAGGATCCATATTATGTATGTTTGTTTCTTGCCTTATTTGCTCTGTGTTTTTCAAACATATCAGAATTAAAATTAAATTAAATTAAAGTGAATTTTTGGACAGTAAAGCCAAAACGATGAGTTCAAAGAAGCTAAAATATTCCTTACAGCTGAGGAAAACTAATGAGTTATGTTATAATTCTCTGTGATTTTGTCACATTTTACATTATCACATATAGTTATTTCATCCAGTGTTAATATAAAAAATATATGAAGCAGCTTTAATTTATTGTAAAATAATTAAAATATTAAAGCTGCAAGCAGCGTTTGGCGGGACCTCGCACTCGCGCCCGTCTCGGCCCCCAGCTGTGAATTATTTAGAAATATCAAACATATTGCCACAAACATCAGAAAATCCTTACAGAGCTGAACGTTTTGATGTTTGAATGCTTTCTGTAGCTGTAGGTATGTAGAAGTGATGTCACAATATGCAAATTAGATGAGTGAATTTATTCCCATCAGATTCTTCTTCCTTTATTTTGAGGAAGAGACAACAAAAACAACACAAAACAAAATAAATCTACTGTGTAAATATGTTCAAAATGTTGTTTTACTGAGATGTATGAAATCCAATATGGCCGCCGCCTAGTGATGTCACAATATGCAAATTAGATGAGTTAATTTACTCCCATGACAAACTTTGGGTCATGATGAATAGTTTTCTCATTTACAGTATGCCTTTATCTCTCACCACTTTCAAGCCACAGCCTTTTGAAATGTTGAAATGAAAATGGAATATTTTCCTCAATAAACTCTGGCACCTAAAGGGTTAAAATGGAGATTGTGCCCCTGTCATGTCTGCATGTAAGATTAAGACACACACACACATCATGTTTCTGTGAGTTTGTGTGTGACAGCGGTTGCCATGGTGATGAAGTAGGTGCACCTGGCAGAAGAGCAGAGAGAGACAGACAGAACACAGAGAGACCTGTTTTAGTGGAGATTTAACTCCTCGAAGAAGTTCTTCCCATTCCCAAACCGTTGGTCCAATCATGAAAATAATGTGATGATGAGAGAGATAAAGTTATACAGAAGATCTGTTTAGTAGCAGTTGAGGTGGCATGTGTGCGTCTTTAAAGCCGATACAATAAACGGTGTAGGAGGAGATGTTTTTTTTAAGAGCATGTTTGAGGCGAAATCTTACTTTGAAAGGTCAAATAGCTCACTTCCTGTTGGAATTAGGTCATGGGTGTCAGCGCGTGATTTGTAAGTCAAACACACCAGTTTTGGTTTGATCTTGATACGACATTCCGACGGGCTGCAGTGGCCAGTTTAGTGCACCTATGTGGCGCTAGAGAGCCCATTTTGGCACTTTAGGGGTTAATAATGTGTATTTGCTGTTTCAAATGAAGATTCTGCTGCTGTAATCTGTCCTTTAAAGATTGTGAGACACACAGACCAGAGAGCCCTGTGGCTGTGTCTGTGTGTGCAGCCGTTGTCATGGCGATTAATGACTTGCCTGCACCTGAGGCAGACACAGACACCTCAGGAGAGCAGATCACCAAAGGCTGTTTATAATGGGTTTTAACTCCTCGAACAAATGCTTCGCATACCCAAACCGTTGGTCCAAGCAAGAAAATAAAGTGATTTTGAGAGCCAGCCACGTCTCGTGAACGCACGTGTCGCGTTTTATATTTCTCGAGTCAAAAATGTGGTCAGGGGAGCGAGTTTAAAATGTGTTGCACCTAAGCTGTTTCCAGAAATTTCTCCTCAGAGTTTACATGGGAGTGAATGAGAAAAAAATCGGCGCTCCCTTCGCTTTGGAGCCACTCAGCAAAAATGTGTACGTGTGAGAGATTCCATGTCAACATATCTGTGAGCAGGACAAATTTTCCTACGTTTTGTGGTATAAATTGTGTCTGTACAGTGAAAATTGTGGCCATGGCAGCGAGTTAAAGACAAAAGTTTTAGACGATTTTTAGAGCCCTCTCCACTCTAGCTCACAGCATTCCGTGCAATACACACCCATTGTAAACTGACAATTTCTCCACTTTTGCTCATGGTACTTTGAGAGGCACAGATGAAAAACGGTAAAAGATATGAAAAAGATGAAAACATGAGTGAATAGATGAGACCTGTGGCAACATTTGAGAGTTGGAATGGAGTCTGTAGCACAAAGTATGGAGACGCTGTAAAGGCTAGAAAAAGCCCAAAGATTGGTCTCTTTCTCCCCCCTGCTGCCATTCATTTCCTATGGGACAGCTTTCGAAGATCGTCAGGACGTTTTTCTGACATCTCACCTTTAGGAGCCCATAAAATCCAAACTAATCGAGTAATGAAAAAGTTATGAATAAGATCTGATTAGCAACAGTTGATCTGTAATGTGTGCGAGTTTGAAGCCGATACGATAAATGGTGTAGGAGGAGATGTTTTTTTTAGGAAGAGCACTTTTGAGGCGAAATCTTACTGTGAAAGGGCAAATAGCTCACTTCCTGTTGGATTTAGGTCAGGGGTGTGAGCACGAGAATTGTAGGGCTTGATGAGACGAACACAGCAGTTTTGGTTTCATGTATCTACGACGTTCCAACGGGCTGTAGTGGCCATTTTTGTGTGCCTAGGTGGCGCTAGAGAGCCCATTTTGGCACTTTAGGGGTTAATTTCATGATTTTCTAAAAATTTTCACCGGTTCTGATATGCGTGCCAATTTTGGTTTTTGAGCATGTTTAGGGGGTCAAATTCCAGTTCAAAGAGGCGGCGGGAGAAAGAATAAAGAATAAACGCAGCAAAAACAATAGGGTCCTCACCTTTGGCGAGGACTGCCCTGTGAGCAGTCCTCTGCCTTCGGGCTCGGTCCCTAATTAATAAGAAAGAAAGAGTTTCTGAACACAGCTATTTTTGTCAAGGCTCACATTTCAGCTTCAGAAGTCATTCAGTATTGAATGACTTGCTATCCCCACGTAAAGGCAGTCAGTCTACAGGTTTGGGCCACTTGTGAAAGGTCAGCAGTTTCCCCACTTACTGCTGCGGTTTCCACATAATGAGAGAAATGTAAGCATTAAATTGAATGCACAGTAAAATACAGGACAGTTATTATGTAATAGTGACTATGTAATGCATCATGAACCAATACCAAACCTCCAACATCACTGTTTCTCAGTATGAATTCTATCAAGAATGAGATGAAGTTCAAGGAAGTGACGACACTGTGCTGCTGCCTGAATGTTTTATGGCATAACTGGTCCCTGCCTCAGTAGAAACATGCGGGTTTGCGTCACCTGTGAATTCACACTTCCGCCCCTTCATCAGTGTTTATTTAGTCAAAGCAACCAAATGTTTTTTTTCCCTCAGTCAAGGAATGGTCTTTCATTCCCTGGTAAACAAACTGATGACTGTGCTCTGACAAGTACAAGCAGGGTAGAACATGAGCTATGCTGTCCTCCAGCACTTGCATGATAATGAAATTTGCAGTAATCCTGCAGCATTAACCATTAACCAGCATTAATCCTGCTGTGTTTGGCCTTATTAGCAGAGAACAAATCCAATGCCTTTTGAAGGGAACTTTCACAGTGCTGAGCTGTTATTTCCGACCTTGAGAGCATTACTTGGCAAACCTATATGCACGGAATTCCACCAATGAGGCTGAAGCTCAGATTAGTGACATGCTTGAAATGGCTGGAGTGTGTCAGAGGAGTCCAGTGGTGATAACACGGCCTGCCTCTTTGTGTGTGTTACTGTTTGTCTGTTGTTTTTTTTCTGGGTGCATGCATGTGCTTACTGAAGACAGACTTTCCCATCTGCGTCACAGGCTGTGCATGACGTCTGTCAGACGTTTATGCTCATCCTGTCTCAACAAATACATCTGTTTCATTCAGATAGAAATAAGCATGTGTTGTTTTTATTGTGTCCCCGGCTACCTTGTGGAAATGGCTGGCGCTGAATCAAATTTTTACCTCTTCTTCCCAATTTATGCAGCTAAACCGTCTTCCCTCCACCCTTCTCACTAAATCTCTGTCTTTGGCTCTCAGCCCTTTCTCCACAGCATTACTACTACAGAAAAATCTTTGCTATTTGTAGCCCCTGCATCGGAGGCTCATCTGAGAAATGAGCCCATTGCTTTTTTTCTCGGCTGTGCGTTTGCTGAATAATTGAAGTAAATGGTGCGGTTTTTTATTGTTTTTTTTCCCTTTCTGTGAATTATGTGCCTCAATGTGAGCGTAGCTCAAACAGCCAGTTGTGAAAGTTGTATTTCCGTTGGGTTTATGTGGTCATAATTAGCAGCTCCCATGTGACTGGGTGTATGTGTGTGTTTGTACGAGTGTGTTGGAGCTTGTATGTGAAAGCACGCCTGTGAGCAGGGGTTTGCTTGTGTTTACATGACTGCCGACCAGGAGGGGAAGTGACGCAGGAGGCAGCAGAGGGGGTGAGAGCTGCAGACATTACACTGCTGCAGAGGGGCAGAGAGAGAGAGAGAGAGAGAGAAAGACGGAGAGAGAGAGAGAGCGAGAGCGAGAGAAAGAGAGGGGAAGGGGCAGGAAAACCACAGACAGATAAAAGAGTGGGACAGGAACAAAGAAATTAATGAGTTATCACTTTCTTCGCCACTGCTGTCGAATGCAGGATCCTCTGTTGCCAGATCCAACGTAAACAAACATGCAGTAAAAATGAGTCAGTGTCCGCGTAGGTTGGGCAAGTGCGCATTTGATTATGAAATGTGTTTACCCTCCACTCACTATAAAAGTAGTGGCATTGGCTTTTGTTTGTCCAGAGCCTTGCATGTCCCAGCTCTGAGCCAGCCTCCCTGGTTGCTATCCACAGTCATCATCTCTCTGGCTAGCTGCCCTCTCAGACTGGAGCAGACTTGAACTTTCTTGGCTGTTAAGAGACTTTCGTAACAGTTTCGGTAATGGACACTCCTCAAATATTTCCTCAGCAAACACTGGGCTTCCTAAGGGATGGTAAATTGACATGGGAAGATGGCTCTCAAAGGCGCTCATGAAAGGCCCAATGAGCCATCTGACAGAATGTATAAGGAAGTGGTGAAGAGAAAATCGGCCTCCACCCCAGGGTTTGAACCCAGAACCCTCTTGCTGTGAGGCGTCAATGCTAACCACTATACGATTGTGCCGGCAGCTTAAACACATTAAAACAAAATGTACTTAATGGAAAAACTGAATGTCCTACCCCTAAGAGGGTCTTTTAGTACAACCAAATGCTGAACAAGACCTTTCTTGGCAACCAAAATGTTTTGATTGACTTTCATTTAGTAAAAACACACTGAAATAGCGACAGCTATGGCTATGCGTTTACTTTATTACTGAAGCAGCACTGTTGCCATAGTAGCGATTTGTCAATGGATAGCACCCACCTGTCACTCAAAGTGGCCTGCCCTTAATTATGCATAACTTTAATAAGCCTTATTGAGCCTTAAGCCTTAATAACATTTAAACAGGTGAGTTATATAAAAATTCACCCCCTGTACAGTTGTCATGAATATTGACATTAGCTATAGAGACCAAAACCATTTTTGGCACCAGGCTGTAAACATGTTTATTTCTGCTGTAAAGTTGGGCATTTTAACATGGAGGTCTATGGGGATTAATTTACTCTTGGATCCAGTCTCAAGTGGCCATTAGAGGAACTGCAGTTTTTGGCACTTATGTGTTGGCTTTATATTTTAGTCCCTGAGATTGCTACTTGATTATCCCTATAAGAGCCAAACAAGCAACATAATTACCATTTGTCTATTCTTAGCATTAAGGCAAAAAAAGTCAGCCTTTGGGTATGGGGTTGTTAGAGCTAACGCTACATGGTTATCAGAATCACAGGGGTTTATCCTCCTTGGAGCATGAATGTGCTCGGTAAATCTGCCTTATTAGACTATGAGATATATGTCATATCCAAAAGTTGACATTTTGGCCTATTACACAACAGAAAGGACTTATTGAGAGTCTTAAATGTTGTTTTTTGTTTTGACCAATTTTTTATTTGACATTTTCTAAAATAAAACAGGTCATTCCACTTCATATGCAATATACATATCATCATCATTGACATGCCATAACAACTTTCAACAATAACATATATAGGGTTGTTCTCCTGACCCTTTTCCCTCTTTCCCCTTACCGCCCATCCCCTCCCCTCCCTTGGTTCCATCCATTTTGATTATTAGGGAGCGAAACAACATCAAAAAGAAAAAAAAAAAACATATAAAACCATACAAAGCTTTCCTCTGTTAAATTTGTTATAGATATGTTTTAACTTCTTTAGCCTCTATAGATTGCTTTTTTGCCCCATTTGTTTTTGCAATTGACAATTCAAGAGTTAGTACATTTAGAAAGGAATGTTTCCATTTGTTAATACAATGTATGTGGGGGATTCCACCTTGAAACCAACATTTTCTTTTGAAAAGTAGTGATAGTGTAGAATCATCATTCAACAATAGTATGTGTGGCAGACATGGTATAGACACTTCTAGTAACTGATTTAATACCTCTACAACCAGACTCCAAAAACATTTGACCTATATTACTAATTCCATATTCCTTAATAACTATATTCCATACCGTTGTGATCCCCATATTGGCATTTCTTGCACTTTGTAATTTTCTATAGATATAAGAAACAAAACCCTTGGGGATATTAGATGTAATCATTTCTTCTACAGGATGTGTGAGAAGATTGTCTGCCCAAGGCACACCATAGGTGCGCATAGCTGTCCGTAGTTGTAAATAAAACCAAAATGTTGACCCAGGTAGGTTATAAAATGATTTCAGTTCTTCAAATGACATGAGTCCCCCATTGCACATCAGGTCTGATAGAGCATTTATGCCACATTGTTGCCATAGTCCACAAATAATTGTTTTTTTAATCTATAAGTAGCATGTTATTTATAAATATTGGTGAGTTCATTGGCCATGTATTTTCCCATTTCATTAATTGCTCTGCCTGTATCCATATTTGGACTGCATTGGCAACAATGGGACCAAAATGATCTGTACAAAATTTATTTGTTAATTTACAATACAAAATGTCTGTCAATCAAAAGGGTGTAACAATGTTCTTTTCCATCTGTACCCATGAGACCTGAACCTCATTTTTAAACCACTTTTGAAGAGGACGAAGAGTAAATGAGATATAATAAAGCTCTAAATTTGGTATATTTTGGCCACCACATATAGGCCTACTATTTTGTAGTATAGACATCTTTATCTCTATATCAGTGGTCAGTTGGGTTTCTATCATGGGCTTATTTGATGGCAATAGGGATGATTTGTTTGAATTAATCTTATATCCTGATAAAACACTAAATTTCTTTATTATACTCAATACTGCTGGTAAAGTGGAAGGTACCTCATTCATGTACAGTAATAGGTCATCTGCGTAAAGAGAAGTCATATAAGATAAGCTAAGATAAGATAAGATACATCTTTATTGATCCCATAATTGAGAAATTTCAGTGTTACAGCAGTCAAGGGGAAAGAGTCAGATTAAAGATTTCAAAATTTAAACTTAAAGCTTAAAACTTAAAAAACTAGGCATGCAAATAAGTAGCCTACAAAAATACAAGAAACGGCGATAAATAACAATAACAATAACAATAACAATAACAATAATAATAATAATGAGAAGTGGATAATAATGAGCAGCAGTGAATGAAAATGAGCAGTGGATAAAGGGAGCACATCTAGTGCACGTGATTGTATGTGCAAAACAGCAGACAGCTGTGGTGTCCATAAAGTGTCCATAGTGTCAATAAAGTGTCCATGGTGCAGTTTACTGTGAGCAGTGCTGGTTATGTAGTCTGACAGCAGCAGGCAGGAAGGACCTGCGATAGCGTTCCTTCACACACTTTGGGTGAATCAGTCTATCGCTGAAGGAGCTCTCCAGAGCTTTTATCTCCTCCTGCAGAGGATGGGAGTCATTAAGTCCTCAGAGATGACAGCTTGGCTGTCATCCTCCTTTCTCCCACCACCTGCACAGAGTCCAGAGAGCATCCCACGACAGAGCTTGCCTTCTTGATCAGCTTGTCCAGTCTCTTTCTATCTGCAGCCGAGACGCTGCTGCCCCAGCAGACCACTCCGTAAAAGATGGCTGATGCCACCACAGTGTCAAAGAAGGTCTTCAGGAGTGCCCCCTACACTCCAAAAGACCTGAGCTGCCTCAGCAGGTAGAGTCTGCTTTGGCCTTTCCTGTATAAGTGATATATTTTGTACTAATATTGGTTTTACTTCTTCTGACATCCTTATTTTTTGTGCTAAAGTCTCTAGAGAAAGAATGAATAATAGTGCTGAAGTAGGGCAGCCTTGTCTAAAACCCCTTGCTATTGTAAAAGGTGATGAGCGCTGATTACCAGTGAGAACTATTGCTGTTGGAATAATGTATAAAGTCTGCAGCATGCCTATAAATGTATTACCAAAACCCATTTTTTGAAGAGTGAACCATAAATATGACCATTCTAGCCTATCGAATGCTATCTCAACGTCGATGGACAGGATGGCACATGGAGATACAATATTTGGTGCATAGTGAATGATGTGTAATAACCTGCGTATGTTGTCTGAAGCAAATCTGTTCTTAACAAATCCCGTCTGGTCCAAGTGGATCAGAGATGGAAGCACCTTCTCGAGTCGTCTAGCTTTAACTTTAGCGTACAATTTCACATCTGTGTTTAGTGGAGATACTGCCCTATAGCTTGAACATGATTTTGGGTTTTTTCCTTTTCTAGGGAACAAAGATATAACAGCTGTATTAATGTCTCTATGGAAACCGCCCTCTTTCATCGCCATTTGAAAAATTTCTAATATTGTTGGTCTGATTTCTGTCCAGAAAGCCAGGTATGTCTCTGGAGGGATTTTGTCCCATCCCGGCGATTTTCCCACATTCATAGATTTTAAAGCTTCATAGATTTCATTAATAGCTACTGGAGCCTCTAAGGCCTCAAACTCGGATGGAGATAGACGTGGAATATTCAATCCATGAAAGAAATCTTCCAACTCTTCTAATTTATTATTAAAGTTAGATGTATATAAACTTTTGTAGAACCGCTGAAATTCTGCATTTATAAGACAGGGGTCCTCCAGTATAACTCCAGCTTCGTTCTTGATGACAGAGATTTCAGCTAAACCTTCGTTATAGTGAATCTGGCTAGCAAGCAAAAAACTTGGCTTGCTACCGTCCAAATAAGTTGACTGTCTAGTTCTGTGCACAAGGAATTCAGCTCATTTTGTAATCATTGCATTTACTTCTGCTGTGATCTTAGTTAATTGTATTTGTCTGTCCAATTTAAATATGCTCTGTTGTTCTTGATTGCATAGTTTACAATTTAGAAATAGCTTTTAGTTGACTTCTATTCAATGCTGAAGCAAAAGCTATGCAGTTGTTCCTAATATAGCCTTTTGTAGCATTCCATACATTTCTTACATCTGTGACTGAGTCTTTATTCATAACCATGAATTCTTTTAATCCTAATTTAAATTGTCCACAGAACTGCTCGTTTTGTAATCAAGTCAAATTAAATCTGCACCGAGATGCCCTTGTAGCTGAGTTGCTAGAAAAGCTGAATTTACAAAGGTTGGCATGATGATCTGACAGTGACATATGTCTAATGCCCACATTCTTTACAAAATTGACTAGACCTGTAGAAATTAATATAAAATCAATGATTGAAAAAGTTTTATGTCTTGTTGAGAAGAAAGTGTATTCTCTTAAATGTTAAGCACTCATAAAGTGTTTATTCTCTCGGGGTCTGTTATGAGATATCTTGTGCCCAAAGTTAAATTTCTGCCTGAGGTTTGCAAGAGGAGACCCAAAAAGACCCTCATGAGTGCATGAATGTCCTGAGTAAATTTTATAGCAGTCAGACTGTCACATTCTGGGATACAGTATCTTGTGTCTATAATTTTACCTGTGGTGCCACTGTCTTAAAGGGTTTATCCGCTTTTTTAACCCTAATTTATTCGAGGAAGTTTCACTGAGGGCCCAGCTTTCTTCTGAAAGAACACCCATACCACACTTACTCCATTACACACACCAACACCTGGAGGCTGCCCAGTATGACCACAGTCTGACCTGCTGGTCACTGAACCACAGGTCCAGTTGGGGGTTAAGTGCCCTGCTCAAGGACACCTGGTGGTAATGAGGGTTTCACTTTTCATTGCTGCCATTCCACTATTCCATCTCATCCAGATTTATTGTTGATAGGAACAATTCTGGATGGTTGGGTCTCTGAAAGAGAGCATGAGGGCATACATGTGTAATTAAGTGAGCTATCTTGTGCTTGCTGTTGATATTTTGATTCATGGCACTACGATAAAGCCTATTTAGTGTCTATAAGATTTATCTTTTTGGGAGCAAGAATGTGCTCATTAAATTTCATCGGAATCTGCCCAATAAATGTTTAAATTTAATTGGAAAATTCTGGTGGTAGTGGAGGAAAAGTCAAGGGGTTACAGAGAGCAGTGGGATTCATCCTCGAGGGTTATGAATATCCAAAGCAAATTTTAGAAATCTGGATATTTAGTTTTCAAGACAAACATCCTGGACCACAATCTTGGCCAAGGAGACCAAAAGTACCCAGCTGCAGACAAGATGGCGGACAAGGGTGTCGCCATATATCCAGTCCATACCTGAAGACCATACCGGAAGTTCATCTTTTTCATGTCTACGATACCGGAAGTCCATACCGGAAGTTTCATACATACCGGAAGTCCATACCAGAAGTCAGGTTTTTTTTTTCCCCAGAAGTCGGTTTTTAAGTCTGCCTTTTCATATTATTTATTTTAGCAATACATTTACAAACTTTGAAGCAACCAACAATTATAAATATATATATATATTATAAAATAAATAATAATACAATTATTTAAACAATTATTTTAAATACAATCATGTTTTGTTTGGAATAACATTGACCTCAACAAGTTAAACCTACAAAAATTGCAGAAACACATGAATTTTAATTTTTAACAAAGATTAAATAAGGTGAGCACTTTAATTTATTGGGCTACAGTTGCAAAATGCAGATTACTATCAGGTCATTCAAAACAACTGAAAACCATGGACACAACAAATGTCATACTTACTCTTACATCAGTATGGTTAATTGTAACTATTTAACTATTAAATGAAGGTAATAATTAGATTGTCATATTGTCAGATGTATTCTATTATATTTCAGGAACACATGTAAACACAATATTACACTATTGTACTGGCAACATAAAGAATTAGACTTGGAGTTCTCTTTTTTGTGAACAAGTTTTTATTCCAGATATCCATATCAATCTCAAAAGTAGAAAAAAAACAAAGAAAAAAAAAGGAAAAACAGTAAAATAATTTATTTGTTTGGTCTATAAAATGTAAGAAAGTGGTATAAAATGTCAACCACTGTTCCACAAATCCCAAGATCCCAAGATGCAGCCTAAAATGTCTTGTTT
>NC_065528.1:1643537-1647416 GCF_006386435.1 Epinephelus moara | reverse complement strand
TAGTGCTAACGTTCATAGTACAACCATTCTGCAAACTAATTAAAGACACATATTTACAGAACTTACCAAGTAGACCAGTCTCCTTGGCGTCTTTCACCCAAGCCTGCTCCTTTTTGTTGCGGTCTCTGTAGAGTAGACACGTAGTATCATATAGCTTCGGGTAGCCACTGACGACCATGGCTAAGATAACCACCATCGCTGCTTTGTACCTGCTCTGGAAATCCCAAATGCATCGGAGGGCCAAACGCTTTTGGGTTCACCCTATCCTACAGAAGCGCATCCAGCTCGGTGAGTTTCACCACCTCCTCCAGGAACTCCGTCTGGATGATAGCCGCTTTCAGCGGTACTTCAGGCTGACTGGGGCCCAGTTTGAGGACCTGTTGGAGAGGGTTGGCGCCAGGATCTCCCGGCAGGACACCAACTACAGCCGCTCCATTTCAGCCGCGGAGCGTCTGTCCATCTTTCTCCGGTGAGTAGTAGTTTATTGCTGTTGACACACACCAGTGACGTCGGGAGAATCTCAACGCTGATTGGCTTTTGCGGCACAGCGTCACGCGAATTCGCCTCAAAAGTTCAATATTTTCAACTCGAGCGATGAGGCGTTGGACGCGAATTTCGCGTCTAATCGCGTCTTTGCATTGACTTTGTATGTAATCTTGACGCGCGAATTTGGCATTGACTTTGTATGTAATCTTGACGCGCGAATTTGCGAATTCGTGTTTGGTGGGAACACAGCATAAAACATGATACAAACGTATTTTTTGCAGACACCCGGGGCTATGTATACGTTATTTATCTGACTCGGTTAACCCTCGGGGGTCGCTCGTGTCGTATACCACATGAGACGACTCCCGTACTATTTTTAGACTATCTCCGGGAAAAAAAGCTGTATATAACTTGATTGAGCAGTGCAGGGTTGAGGTTATACAAGCATTAATACACAGGGAGACCAGACGAACCAAAAATTGGGGAAAAAATGGCTTGTGGGCAGTGAGTGTGTGCACAGATGTTTTACACCACAACACACCAAAAAGCAGAGGAACACATATTAACCCCACTGCAAACTACACATCTAAATTAACCAACACATCAAGCGAGGGCAGTAATAGTCTCTGGCCAGCATTAACACTGTTTACACACAGACATTGATGAAAGGGAGCACAACAGACCTTGAGCAGCTAACGTTAAGTTAATACCAATCATGCCCTCGTTTTTACACAACAAATGTAGCTAAACCCACCATCCGGTGGTAGTAATTTGTGCATGCCGAGATTCCCCACATAGACGTCCCCCAAATGATTCGATACATTACGTAGAATAGCATCTTAGAGAACGTAACACACGTGTTAAAAGATAATGAAGATGACGGCGCGTATAAACGCAGCGGCTTGGTACTCTATGCTAGTGCTAGCTACTAGCTAGTACTGCTAGTGCTAAGTGCCGAACAGAATTTCGTTGTAGAATGTACAATGACAATAAAGTTGTCTAATTCTAATAATTAAAAGACTCGTTCCCTTACCACTCTTTCTTTTAGTCATGCATGTATTGTTTGCATTCTTCTCTTCGTCTTCTCCGTTGTCTTCTTCTTCGGCGAATAATACACACACAGACCAACTTCCGGTATGGACTTCCAGTATGGATTGGATATATGGTGGCGCACATGTCCGCCATCATGTCTGCAGCTGGGTCCCTCTCAAGGAGACTAGCCCTTAGATGCATAAGTGGGGTCAAAAATGACCCCAGGGGTTGTTTTTCTTCAATATCTATGGAATTACAAGTTTTTATCATTTCATATTCCAGGTACAGGGCTGCCAACTTTTCAGAAAACCTCGGAGTGAGATTTGGTGGGGCCAACTGAAATTTTGCCACATACACTGCAATTTTTTGTATGGCCCATAATTTTTTGTATGGCCCATTCAGCGTCATTACCATACAGCAAAAACGTTTTTTTGTTGTTGTTGTTGTTTTTTTTAAATATACCATTTTCCATACAGAGTGTACCAATTGAACCAACTGACCCAACAGTAAGACACAAGACACAGCATGGCTCAAATTTGTACATGTTTACTTTGGGATTCTGTATAAAAATAAAGTCATCAAATAGTAAACAGATATGCAACATCATGCAAGAAACATTTAAATAAAAATGAAACCCCCCAAAAGCTATGTTATTATGACATTTTTGAACATCCCCAAACTACATGCAGCTAATACCAATTTAAATTAAAAAAAAAAATTAAAGTTTAACCATTTATACAAAGAATTCCCAAAATAGGGAGGCTACTGTCAAAGTCCTTAAGATTTGTGTGCTTTGTTGTACTTGCCTGTGGCCTTTTTTGAGGCCTTGATGATTTCTGGGGAGGGCTCCCACGTGAAGCAGGACTCCAGGCCAGCCATCTTTATTGTCATTATTGATGACAGGGTTCCATCCAGAGCCAGGCTGTTCCTGGTTTTAGTCTCTCTCTCTGCATCTGCATTGGAGTGGGGTAACACCAGGACCAGCTTTGCAATGGTGGCAAGCCTCATGAACAGACTTAACCCTGTCACCTATGAAGAATGAACCAAGAACACAGGGGAAAAAAAATCTCACATTCCTTTGAAAGATGAGTAAAGGTTGATAATTAATTTTGTCTAAAACAAAATGTACGCACCTACTGTATATGATGCTTTATACATATATAACAAATTATTCTAATTTGTATATACTACTATATATATACAGTAATTACCATACAATTATAAAGCAGCATAGAGGAATGGTTTTGTATAGATAAAACAGACAAAATTAATGAGGTATTAACCTACAGTATACTTTAACAGCTGCATTGAAACCTCAAAATAATATGTACAAAGCTCTCGAAATGCCTTTAAATGATCTCACAAATCGATCTTCTTCTTCTTCTTCTCCTTCTTCTTCACCTTCTCCTTCTACTTCTGATTGCAATGCCGGTGTCAATTGGGCCACAGCGCCACTAACATCCAATGTAGCAGTTGGGAGGTGTATTGCGCATTGAAACAGGGACTTTTTTGTTTTGGCTCCAAGGGCGTAGGTTTGATTTTCACATTGGTCGGGACATAAAAGTGCTCCATGGCGGCGACCTGTACGTTGATGATTTTTTAATGCAATTTCACGTCATGTGAAACTGATCACTGCTTTATAATGCATATTTAGATATCTACACTAAATACAAGAATGCCTTGGTTAATGTATTCTCTAATGTTATCAGTTACATGAATATACACTGATAACTTCACCACATCTGTCCGTATGTGCTTCCCAGGGTAAACTATAATAATAACAATAACAGTATACTCCGAAGGGGCTTAACTTCAGTACCAGCCTGCGGTCTGCAGTTGGGTTGGTAATAGTGATCAGAATTGATATTGATATTGGGCAAAAACATACATTATGCATGAATCAATATTTTTACTTACCCCTAGTCACAATGCTGAATCTCACTATCAACATATATCCTTCACGATTCAATCTCACCTGTGAGGCTCCTGTCTCTCCCCTGTCTCCCCCTGTCTCTCTTCCATTTCTTTCTGTCTCTCTTCCTGCCTCTCCTCCTCCATCTCCTCCAGTCTCTCTCCTACTTGTCATCTGACAAAAAATATATTGATGCAAGACATGTGAACAGTGGGACAATCTGAGATTCAACAGTCTAAACATACTGTATGTTTTACAATTGTGTAATTCATTAAACAACATCTGAATGTATATAGGTAAAGAACAGCCATAATGTCAACACAAGTTAGTCAGCTTCATCATATTAAACATAAAGTAAATCAACAAAAATGTAAATGCTCCAAAATCATTATAATACAACCGTGTGCAAAATGTTGCACTTACACCCAATATCTATTACATGAATATGA